>NW_006797698.1:3262679-3274948 GCF_000442215.2 Lipotes vexillifer
GAGAGAGAGAGAGAGAGGGAGAGAGAGAGAGAGGGAGAGAGACAGACAGAGAGACAGAGAGACAGAGAGACAGAGAGAGAGAGTAGAGTAGATTAGTGGTCATGGGGGCTGGGGAGAGGACAGGTAAAGGGTAGCTATTGCTAGTGGGTATTGGGCTTCTTCTGAAGGTGATGGAAATGTTCTGGAATTGGATAGTGGCGGTGGTTATACAACCCTGTGAAAAACCACTGAACTGTATACTTTAAAATGGTGAATTTTATGTTATGTGAAAATAGCTCAATAAAAAATGATTAATAGGAAGAATAACATTAAGTGAAAATTTAAGTTTAGTAAGAAAAAGCTTAGCTGGAAAGAGGGTTAAGAACAAGCTAAATGAATGAGAGAAAAGCATATTGTGTGTGCATGTGTGTGTGTGTGAGAGAAAAGCATATCGTGTGTACGTGTGTGTGCGTGCGTGTGTGTGTGTGCAGGTATATGTTACACTGAGTTTAAAAATTAGTATTTAAAAAAAATCATGCCTTGAGCCCTGGAATAAGAGGATATTCATATTCATAAGACAGATATCCATCTCAAATCAAAGACCCCCCTCCCCTCCCCCCACACCTTCCCACAGCAAAGAGGCTGGCGGTAGGAATACCATTTTGATCTGGGTGCTGTCTGTCAGCTGCTGCACGGCATACGCGTCCTCTGTGTTGTACTGGAGCAGGATGGCCATCTGGAACGTCGACGCCTTCGGGTCCCCACATGAAAGAAAGAGAGGCAAAACCTAAACGCGCGGACAACTCCCAGAGTACAGAGCCTCAGCGTCAAGAACCTACTCATGAAACCAATTCTCCAAACAGATGCGAAAAACCAAAGCAGATCTAAAAGGGAATACAAAGTGGCATAACTCCACCACGATGCCACATTTTCCTGAACGACGTCATTCTCCACCTCTTCAAACATTCAAGTGATGTTGAACTTTCTTCCAAATGCTTTGTCTGTATAAATACAGCTGGCCTTTGAATGCCTCGGAGCGGGGCTGGGTTAGGGGTGCCGAGCCTGAGCAGCTGAGCGGCCAAGTGTAACTTAGGATCGGCCCCGCGTATATGTGCTTCCTCCCCACCCGAGGACTCATATCCAGATTCAACCAACCGTGGATCTGGGCTGTGTAGTATTTACTACGGAAAAAACCCGCCTAAGAGTCGACCCGTGAGGTTCAAGCTCGTGTGGTTCAAGGGTTAAGTGTACACACCATCTATGCAGCCACACTCATTTTATATAGATAAACACAGAGATGCTCAGCCAGTGTAGACAGAAGAACTGAGCATCCATCTTTAAATTTGCTTTTCCACAAATACTAAAGAAAACTGTGTCTGGTACACCACTGACAGAGGAACCTGCACGTTGAGCTGTATTACGCTTGGGTGTTTTTTTTTTTTTTTTTTTTTTTTTTACTCCAAGTACTTCACTATGTAAAGTTTAAATGGTGTAAAGCAAACCACAACTGCTCTGAGGTATTTTTAGCAAACCGTGCGCCGGGCAGCACGCACTGGTTTTAACTCCTCAACCTGTGCAGGGAATGACGCCCGCTGAGGGAGGGCGCTCCGCTCCTGGGGGAGCCCTGGGCGCCGTGCCACACTCCCCATGGGAACCCCTTCTCCCTTCCCCTCTTCCATAACTCGCGGCAACAACTAAAGGGCCATGAGCACCGCCACTCGTCCGGGCAAAACCCTGGTCAACGGGGGGCGGGGGCAGCAGCGGCAGTGTGGGCGGGGTGAGTGCCTCTGACAGACTTCAGGATGCCGCCAGGAAAATGGCCCGGGGGGCACGGGGTGGGGGCAAGACAGCTCTGAGGTCTCTCCTGAGATGAGCAGGGGCCTCTCATCTCCGATGGCAGTGACCAAAAGCAAAACGAGTCTCTGATAAATGTTCCACAGCTTGGTGGTAGCCCCACAGGTGTCCACATTTGTCATAACTCCAACTGTACACTTAGATGGGTGTCTTTTTACGTAAATTATCTCAGTAAAGTTTACAGAATGTCCACTGATCAAAAAAGGGGCACTGAGATTTCAGGTACTGAAGTATGAACTCACAGATTCTTCTATGCACACTTGGGAATAAAGAAAAATTTCCAATCGTACAATTGACCCTTGACACAGGTTTGAACTGTGTGGGCCCACTTATACGCGGATTTTGTTTTTCAGTAGTAAACAGGACAGCGCTACAGATCTGAGGTCGGTTGAATCCAAATGCAAGGGAACCGTGGATACAGGGGAACCGTGGATACAGGGTACCGTGGACGCAGGGTGCCAACTCTAAGTTATGTGCAGATTTTCAACTGCATGGAGGACGGGTGCCCCTAACCTCCGCATTGCTCGAGGGTCAGCTGTAGAGAAATCCACATTCAAGTGGATAAAGACCTCTGGACCTGGTGTAACAGAATATCAAACACTTACTTTTATCAGAACTATTAAAATCAATTAATGAGCAGGTTGAGTCTGCAGAATGCAGTCAGAAGTTTCTTAACACTTAACAATAGATTTATAATTGTTTTTATAAGCACACCAGTGAAACCCTCTTCAAGATGGATTCTTTAAGGGAAAAGACCTTAACTGCAATTTCGTCTCTGCTGCATATCAGCCCGGAGCCAGAGGAAGTCACTTAAATTTGCCTGATCCTCCGTTTCCCAGATATAAAATGGAACCTAAGTTACAGTTATCATCACACAGCACTCAGCACCGCAGTGAGCGCCGAGGGTTGCTGTTAATGTGAAACTGCCCTGTCAAAGGGAAAGGGCTATTATCGTAATTCAATTCATGAAACTCCAGCTTTTTAAACTACTATCTGACCACTTAGTGTGTGTCAGGCAGGAGCTGTACCCAACACTTATTAAATACATGATTCCATTTATTTTTCACACCACACACAGAGTCGAAGCACTGACACCCGCCCGCCCTTCTGTGGAGGGGAAAAGTGAGGCTCAGCGTCATTAAGTCGCTTCTCCCTTAGCCACAGAGAGTAAGAACTCAGCTCCGCTGACTCTTAAAATCCAAGCTGTTTAACCACGATATTATTTTGCCAGAAGCTTGACTCCAGATTTTGTTGCGTGAATCACTAAATTTCTGTAACTTGTCTTTATACTTAAAAAAAAAAAAAAAAAAAAAAAAACCAAAAAAAAAAAGGGCTTGTCTTTATACTTAAAAAAAAAAAAAAAAAAAAAAAAATCCAAAATAAAAAGGTGATCTTACCTGCAAAGTGTATCTGTTTTTAAAGCAGTTTGTTACTAATTCTCCTTTTGACAGCTGATATAACCATGTCAATTTTCGGCCACTGTGACGGCTGGCATAAAACGCTGTGAATCGCTGGTAACTCCGTTCCAGCTGGATACAGAGGGGGAAGAGCATTTGTGGAATATATATCTCACCATATTCTACAGTCAACATCTCTAAATAAAAAACTGTTCCAAGTTTACCGGACAAAATGCTTACAGAACAGTAAAATACAAATATCAAGTGTTTACTCTCTTGCAAAAAAGCACGTTGATTTAAGCATTTGAAGGTACAATCAAAAAGTTTTTAGCTCCAGACAAGTAGGTATCATCATGAAGTTCATCGCAGAACTGTTAGGTTCTACTTTCGAGAGTAAATGACCATGCAAATGCACACTGTTGAGCTGGAACAGAGGTGGCGCACCTCTGGATCTCCTGCCCTGCCCGGGGCTCGCGGCTGCCTTAGCACCGCCCCGTTTAATGCCACATGGCCGACTAGCAGGAAGGCCTTCTGCAGACAGCACGTGTATAGTGGTGGAGGCTGCCCCTTTTCACCTTTGCTCAACACGAAGGGAACGAACAGATGATAGAGTCATCCTTACCTCCGACGGCAAGGCAAACGTACAAGACTGCTGAAAGGGCCACGATCCAGAGCTCAGAACTTGAATACTGAAGTCCACTGGGGGAATGGGGAAAAATTCAGGAACACATTTAATTAGCCTTATGAACTGAAAAGTGCCACCATTTCAGATAAACATGGATTGCTTTTTATTAAAAGAAAGCATACTGAATGAAAAATCCTGCTTTAATATAAAACTAAGGATTGAACACATTTAATTTCAATTAAATTGTTTTATTCAATTAAATTCAGTAAAGGAAAGAGGAGCCAGAAATTCCCTCCTCCAAAGAGTGAGTTTTTCATTTCTCTTCTAACACAGAATTACAACATCGTGTGCCTGTTTGGCTGCACCTGCTTTAGTTTTCTGCCATGAATAACCCTCAGTCCCCCTGAGGCGCACCTGAGGCCACCAGGCATGGATGGCATGAGAGCCCCAAACTCTAGACAACGAGGACCCCAAAGTAAACCGACTTCATTGTTCTGTGTAGCACAGATTACTCTGTGTATAGCACACGGACTATATATGTCTAACACACATATAATCTATACATTGTTTGTAACAGTAATGTCATCATCGCAGATGGCTGACAAGTCCGCTGGCACAGCTGTCAAGTGTAACAATGAAAGAGTGCTTTCAATTTGGGAAAAGTACAAACCTTGTGTTTCATTTAAAAAGATAAAATCACCGCATGATGATGTCAGCATCACCTGCCACCTCCTGCTGCAGGCAGACCTCACAGCAGGAGCCCAGCTGGCCTCCATGAACGAGGCCGGGCACCCGCCTGTCCTGACCCCCAACGGCAATCGGAAGCCATGTTTGACTCTGTTATCTATACAGCCAATTCAGTTTCTTATAATTTAAAAAACTGCTAGAATGGAATTAAACTAAGGTTAAAAAACATTCATTGAAACTTAAACTGTGCGTGGAGCCCCGAGATGGCAAATGCCTGGGGTGGGGCAGCCACGTCAGCCAGTAGAAGGGGCCAGGGCTCAGGACCTGGACCCAAGCCACCCGCCTGGCTCGGCCCTCCGGGAAAGGCCAACACGCTTCCAAGGCTGTCACCTCCTGTCACCACACAAGTCAGGAGGTGGGCAGTGCCTGTGGGAAGGACTTCCTGTTTGCCTGTCCCTGAATTTCCGATAAAGCATCCACCATCTCTCTCACTAGCTACAAAGAGCGCCACCTCCCCCGAGAACCCTGCCTGTAAAGGAAGCTCGGAAACCCGGGCATACTCACAGTCCAGAGGCTCCGAGTTCGTCAGGTGCTTTTTGAACTGCTCATTCAAATCTTTGCTTACACCAATGTCTTGAAACATCCGCTGAAGTTTAGAGGTATACTCGAAACCACAAGCTTGCTGAAATGAACCCAGATAACTGCCTTATTAATTTCTATAGAAATATAAATGTATACAGGGAATCCGATGGGGATCACAGTACATGACAGATGCTTAACTGTATTACTAAAGCTAGTTAACAATTAACTGTATCTCAGGGTATAAACATGCACGGATTAAAATTCATGTACTATCAAAAATTATACAGTTATAAATGGAACGGTTACGACTTTATACACACAGTAACTATCACGCAGGCCCAAAGAGCAAGGATTTCTGACCCCGTGGGGGAACACCAAGATGACATAGTTCGCTATGTCTCTCATCCACTACCACAGACTGAACGGTGCCCCTACCCCAGTCCTGTGCTGATGGCATTTGGAAGTCGGGCCACAGAGAGATAATTAAGTTTAGAAAAGGTCATGAGGGCGGGCCTCTGCCACGTTGGGATTAGTGTGGTTGCGAGAAGAGACGGAGAGGTTGCCCCCGACTCCGCTCCCTGTCCTGTGAGGACGTGGCCGGGCGGCCCCAGGCAAGCTGGGAAGAGAGCCCTCATCAGAAACTGAACTGGCCGGGACCTTGATCTTGGACCTGCGGCAGCCTCCAGAGCTCTGAGAATAAATTTCTCTTGTTCAAGCCGCTCAGTCTATGGTATTTTGGTGCGGCAGCCCGAGCTGAACAAGATACCCGTGGAACTATAACTTCGGGTCAAAGTGAAATATGCTGCAAAACATGTAGCAGCATTTGACAGGCTAGCAAGCACTGACACAAATGCAGGCTAAGTGCAGAGGCAGCTGAATAAAGCAATAAATACTCAACAGCAAACTAACACTGACGCTTTCTGTCCTCCTGCAGACGAAGGGTTACTAATTGTTAACCAAGCCCAGAAAAAAAACAAAACACCCCGCCCGCTCAAGGCCAACAGCACAAGAGTACGGGCCACGCCACGTGGAGCAATTCTTGGTGGCGGGGGCAGAGGTGAGGCCACAGGTGCAGGAGCGGGCGCTGGGTGTCGAGCAGGGCTCGGCTGGAACAGAAGGGCCCCTGGGTGTGTGTACTGGGCAGGCAGGGTGGTCAGGAGAGCACGTGAGGCCTGACGAGGGGAGACCTGGGCTTATCACAACTGTGGCGGGTTCTCGGTAGCGGAGCAGCAGAGCGCACACTGCACGGACTCCGTGTTATCACTGACTGATGGCTTTGCCCAACTGATAACCTGGAGAGACTAAGAACTTTAATGACTTAAAACTGGAATTGTTCAGGAAAAGATTACATTTACCTTTAACTTAGAGATCATGCTTGCTTCGGCATCATCACTTGCACTGTTCTGATGGACGAGCCTCTTGGCCAGCATCTTCGCGTAGAACTTCTGAAACACGTCTTTGTCCTCTATGTACTTGAAGACCACCATCTAGAAAGCCACCACGAGAACACACTTAACGCACTTACAATCTGTCACCAAACACAGGCCAGAAACCAACACGTGTGCTCTGTCTTGTCCGGCCCTGTATGCCAACATTTATGACGACAAAAAATACTGTCCTGCTTCCTTGGTGGCGCAGTGGTTAAGAATCCACCTGCCAATGCAGGAGACACGGGTTTGGGCTCTGGTCCAGGAAGATCCCACATGCCGCGGAGCAACTAAGCCCGTGCGCCACAACTACTGAGCCTGCGCTCTAGAGCCGGCGAGCCACAACTACTGAGCCCGTGCGCCTAGAGCCCGTGCTCCGCAACAAGAGGAGCCACCGCAGTGAGAAGCCCGCACACCACAAGGAAGAGCAGCCCCCGATCACCGCAACAAGAGAAAGCATGCGTGCAGCAACGAAGACTCAACGCAGCCAAAAATAAATTTTTAAAAAAAGTTAAAAAAAAAATACTGTTCTGTAATCTTTAAAGTAAATATTTTCATCAACCCCTTAAATCACATTAAGTTGGTCTACACTTAGTACTAATGAGGAAAGTACAAATGCTAAAATTAATGACTCAACATAGGGAGTAAAATCATAGATTCAAAATAAAATAAATGATTCTACTACTTTCCACATTCCAGATGGCTCATATAAATAACTTTAAAGCCACTTGTCAGAGAAAAGGTTACAACATAGCGACATAACTATCCAGCACCTTACCACTTGGTTGAGCGTGTCTTCTAGTTCTGCTTCTTCTGGGTTCTTGGAACTGAAAATTTTTAAAAGGCACAGTGTTTTAAAACAAATCAGCAAACACTTACTAAACAAGCACCACTTAGCCAAACTACCATATCAGACTGTGGTTCTGAACATTCAAATGCTCAGTTCTTTTTCAGATTAACAGGTGGAAGAGGGAAAGTTAGCTTTCCTTACCTGTGGCAACTTGGCAATCGTATACTGTGTCTCAATTTCATAATCTATTCTCCCATATAATCATTTAGAATATCCACAATGAAACTGAACAGAGGATACTTGTTAAAAGTTCCCCAAAACATTCTGAACCAAGTTTTCCTTTAAGATAATCCATTTAAATGTAAGTAAATGAGCTTCACTTTTCTAACTGCATTCTACAATATGCTTTAAGTTAACTTTGAAAAAAGAAAAAAAATGCCTTTTAATGGCCTAATAACTAAAGACAATGAAAGGGGTTTTTAAACCACTTCTCAAGTGTTGCCTTCCGTTTGTCATTATGTCTACAAAATAGATGCTTGTCCTTTAACAACGGATTCATTCACTCTATTCTACGAGCAAATATTAACTGAAAGGTGATTTCAGGGTAAATAAAAATTTAAAGCTTTTATCCCAAGAGTCCTTTATAAACAAGACCCCTATAAATTCATATAAAATGATCCAACCACCAGACAGACTCCTATTTAAGAACAGTTGGCTCCGAAGGTCCATTCTTCTCTCTCTCTTTCTCACTGAGAGGTCAGGGCTGTATCTCTCCTGAAAGAGGTTAATTTAGTGCCCACTGGAGTCTAGTCACTGACACGTGCTCAATAAAGCAGCACTTTTGGAACTATCCGCCATTCTGTCTGCTTCAGCAGCCTTAACTAAAGAATAATCTATCAAGAGACTTGATGAGACAATTTCTAAAAAGACAATGGCTAAAAAAGAAGCTATGTATTCTGCCAAACAAACTGGAGCTCTATGAGAGTACCTACATATTTAAAATATTGAAAACTTTCATTTTATAGAGCCTAAAAAATGAAATCAGGTCAGAAGAGGCATCCCAATTTAAAGTCCATTTTCACTCCTGAAATGAATACATCAGTGGATCTGACTAGAATTGCTAAATTATACATTAGACAAGCATTGTGATAAGTAGGGGGAAAAAATCAAATACTCAATTTGCACTGGGCCTTGGGCAAATCACTTTCCGGCAAAGTTAAAAGAGAGATAGCTACTGACCTTATCAAATGTTTTCTCATGTCAATCAAGAAGACCACATAGTTGTTCATATAGCTCTCAGTTAATAAAGCCAACTACATTAGATTTGCTCCTGTTGAGCCATCCTTGCATTCATTCCTAGAAAGCTATTCTACGTTCTGGACAGTTATCCTTTGGTTCGCTGATAAATTTAGTTTGCTAACATTTTACTTAAGATTCCCACAACTCTCTTCTAAGTGAGACTTGTTTGTAGTCTTTTGCTTGGTAGTGTAGGTGTTCTCAGTCTTTTTTTGTAATGGGATTATACGAGCCTTTGAGAGCTGCTTAAAATACAATTTACTAATATTAAACCAATATGATTGGGGGGCACGGAAAACCACTGCAAAATCTGTTGGTGTGATATCTGTAATAGGAAAATAAGCCTTGAGCGTTTCTAAACTGAAAAAAGCTACTCCTCAGTGAAAGAGATGCTGATGAAACCAAAACAAACACACAAAACATTAAGTGAGAACTTCCTCAAAAAACGCAACACAGAGAAGAAAACCACATTAGATTACGTTGCCTCTAGTGCTTAATACACACGCACTGATTAGGAAAAATACCAGCTGAGAAATAAGACGGTTAAAATATGAGGACTATGAAACAGCAATAAAACAAACTCGTTAAACGAAAATAAATGTTAAAAGTACACAGACTGATGCAAACACTATAGTATGCGGAGAGTCTTCTGTTTTAAAACAGCAGCCAGTGGGAGCTACTGCAGATTTTCAACTGGAAAAAAATTAATCGAGGCCAGTAGAAAAGAGCAAGTAGGGAGTGAAGAGAAATGGTGACTTTGTGCTGTAACCTCCACCCTTGTCACCACCAGCTGGACCTGCCCAGCGGAGTCTATTTAGCTCAAGGGTCACGCGCACACCACCTGCCATTATAGACATGAGTGATGTAAGAAAAGCAGGAACTGGGCCCAGTACACGTAACGTGAAGTGCCTTTTAGGAAGACAAGGTGCATTAGGTTTACAGGATTTTCTCACAAGGTACAAAAGTTACATACGTAAAACGTAAGATAAATTTTAACTCCTCATCTAGAGGCTGAGATTTTCAACAGGTTTTTACTAAGAAAAAACACAAAGTCACTAGTACCTCTTCTTCAACAAGGAGTCACAGTATCGAGCCAGCAACTCGGGGGATTTACTGGATGACTGAGCCATTTTGGTAACTGCGTTGTTGTTGATGAAGCGACCGCAAGCCTGTAGATCACAGAAAACACAGTCAGAGGCCAGTGTGCCGGCCACTGTCCCCAGGAGAGCCACGGGCCAGCACACCCACCTTGTCCAGTGCGGCCACGAACCCAGCGTCGTTGTTGAACGCTGACATCACTAGGGCGTTGTATTTTTTATGAACATCCAACACTGTCTGTACATACATTTTGGGGTCCTTGGGTAGAGGGAAAAGCAGACACACAGGTTGGTTTCTGGGGACTAAATTGCACAGCGACACGCGACGAGAAAACATTCCCAAAGGTCTGGATACTTCTTCAAAGATGTCAACAAGTAAGATCAAAAAACAGTTTTCATTCCATCATCAAAACACATAGGATATAGCATGTTTATAGATATAATAAAAGAAAATATATTCTCTGCACTCGAAATTAAATACTGACTTCAAGCTATATGAAAAATAGTGATTTTTTTCAAATTACCTGAAAACTCAAAGGGATGACAGAAAACAAACTTTCAAAGTGGTAGCTTTGCCAATTTTTGCTGTTAACAATTCAACTTCTCGACTCTGTTTTGGCTGGGGAAACCAGTCTATCAGTTATTTAGAACTTAGCTGGGCAGGCGATACAAAGAACATAGCTTTTAGGTCCTAGGAAGTGTGGCTGAGGGGCCGGGGTAGCAAGGGTGAGACTACTACATCTGGGAAAATCAGAAGACCCACGTGGACAAGCAGAGAGAACTGAGATGGGAAAGGCCAGGGCCTGGGAGACAGGACAGGCAGAGCACTGTGGGATCGGCAGGGTAGCCCAGTGGGAGTCTCTGGACAAAGGAACAACAGGATGGAAATGAAATGTGAAAGTCAGCCACAGGAGAGGCTTCTGGAGCGATACACAAGGAACACAGGAAGGGGGGCGCCAAAGGAGACAGTCCTGGGTAACAAGAAAGCAGAGGCCGACGCTGAGCGCCTGCTGCGCACCGGATGGCGCTGAGCCCGCTGAGGGCTGTCACTACTACCCTGCTGCGAGGCCAGTACTGTTCGCATCCCCTTCTCACAGACGAAGAAAACAAAGTCACAGGCAACCATCCGGCCAAGGGCCTAAGCGGCGGCAGTCAGGCCCGGATACGGGCAGCCTGACTCCTGAGAGCCTCTGAGAAGGAAAGGGCCCAGGTGAGAGGTCGGGAAGACAGGCTGAGCCCGCGTGGTGCGCACTGAGGGCACGGCGGCCAGCACGTCACAAAGGGAAGCCCTGGTGCAGGGGGCTTAAATGGTTTGCCAGCGTTTCCAAATTCCTCACAGGTGTTTCTCCTCGGGATTCAGGAATGAGAAACCAGAACTCCCCCAATTCTAGTTATTCTGCATTTTTGTGACACTTGACTTGTTTTTAAATAATAATGAGGAACCATTAAGAGTAAATCATTTTTCTGTGATAGATAGGGTTATACTAAGAGTTTCAGAGGTTTTCTGTTAAAGATGTAATTAAAATGCCAGGGTTATTATTACGAACAAATGATAACAAGATTATCATTTCAATGACATGTAAAGTGGCCTCTACCTGATAGACATTCGACAAAACATTAAAAGGGAATTTAACACAAAATAATTGCCAAATAAAAATCACTTAAAATATTGAAAGCCAATGCCACATATGTTTAATGTTTAAAAATTATCTATCTTAAAACTCAGAACACGCACAGCACTAACTGCTCCACCAGATAACCCGGCTCTCAGTTTCGTGACAACTATTGCGGGTGTAGAATTCCTTGCATTCTGTATTAATGGTCTTATTCACCAGACTGCACCCAAAAGCATCTCTCAGTTGGCACACAGCGTACTTCATATAAGCTCATTTCTTTTTTCTAACAATGAAAAAATACAGTCCGCTTGACTTAATTTTGGTTTTGCCATTGAAATTGATATTGCTTTTGCCAATTCAGATTGCTTTCTGATTTCATGTCAAATTATTTCACGTCATTCAAATTATTTTTCTCTCTGCATTTGTTGTTTTAAAGTGTTTACAAACAATAATCTCTAGCAAGTATCTACACACCGGAAAATGCCAGCGAACATTATCGTGTAGTATTTGAATAAAGGATCATTAAAGGTTAACAGCGTTACAAAGAACCACGTATCAAAACTGCCAAGTTAAGGGCTTTGCTTCCAAAACTTGCTATTTCTTGGAACACCACTCACAGGATTGATATAAAGTATATTATGTATATAAACAGGTTAGTTTTTTTTATCTGCAAGAATGACTCACCCTTAGCAGCAGAGAGGGACACATGCACGTTTATACCTGGGCATCACCTACAAGGAAGACGGACCCACTGGGTGGCACTGCTCCTCTACCTCACCCTGGCTCCCAGGGACGACCTGAAGCTTGGACTCCCCACATCAGCACCCCACCCCTTGTCCTGGACCATCATCAATGGATTCCTTTGAATCAGGAAAGTCTCCACGGTGACCATTATGTTTGCAGGAGAACTACAACGCTC
>NW_006797698.1:3275229-3305522 GCF_000442215.2 Lipotes vexillifer
GCTCTTCCCTGTTTTCTTGATTTCTTGACCAATTCTTCTCGGCTTTAGGATTTGGAAAAACATAAATGTCCCCAAAAACGCCCAGCAGAATTGCCCACGGAAAGACAGCTCCTCCCTAAGGGAAGAGAAGTCTTCAGACTCCAATTCCAGATTCTTTCTGCTATACGAGAAGACCCAGCGAGGAGCCTGGCTGGTGAGAAGTGAGGGTGTGAACGGAACCCACTGAGGGAAGAGTGTGCCAAGGTACTGAGCCCTGGAGACTTGAATTTAGCATCTGAGATCCAGAGAGAAGCCACTTTGGAACCTGGCAAGGGCAGATGGAGATGGGAACACACAGGAATAACACAGAGGAGAGAAGTTAAGGAAGGAGCAGTCAGCAGTGCCAAACAGAGAAAAGACGTTCAAAAGGTGAGTGATTTAGCAACCAGGAGGTAAATGACGGTCTCTTCAGAGGGCACCAGATCGCAGGGTTAGACAAGCAACAGAGGTACGGAGAGAGAAAGATCAGCTGGATGAAATGCACGTTTTTTTCAAGAGCATGAAGATGTGAATTTCTGACGTTAAAAAAAAAAAGGAAAGCTCAGCTTGGTGCTCTGTGACGACCTAGATGGGTGGGATGTGGGGGGCGGGGTGAGGGAGGTCCAAACGGGAGGGGATATAGGTATACATAGAGCTGACTCACTTCATTGTACAGCAGAAACACAACATTGTAAAGCAATTATACTCCAATAAAAAAAAAAAAAAAGGTAGTCAGTAATTGGCGTGATTACTCAATAGTACATGAGAGCTCTCTGCATATAAGAAACAGGACACCTCTCAGGCTGGTCTCAGAGGGATCTCATCCAACTCCTACGTGACTGGTGTCTTTATTGCCAATGGCCGTCACATTCCTCTCCAGACCAGACCAGACCAGACGTCCCCACTCGGTTCACACAACCTGCCGCAGACGCCTGGAGGGATCCCCAAATTGTGTGTGCCAGAGCCGGCCCCATCTCCTCCCTGGCTCTGCTGCTCTCTGGACCTCTCTCTTTCCATTTTGTTTGTTTCAACGTGTTATTGCAGAAAAGAGTCAAACATATTCAAAATCACAAAGAACAGGAAAACCCACCCCACGTATTCATCATCCAGCTTCAACAATTATCCAACACAAATCCCGTCCATTACAGAGTCTAATTACTTAATTCCTTCTGTGTCCCCCCGTCACCAGCCCGTGTCATTTCCGTCTGAACCACTCTAACAACCTAACTGGTACACTAGCAACTATTCTTCCTTTTAATCCATTTTCTACATGGTAGCGATTTTGTAAAAAAAAAATCTGATCTTGTCAGTGTCCGGTTTTATTATAACCCTTCTCCTGGTTTCGTCTTGCTCTTCGGATTAAGGTGTATCATCAACCTGGCCTTCGAGGTCTCCCATGGTCTGGCCAGTCCGGGCCCACTCTCGCAGGTTTACCTTGTGCCCTGTCCCCTCTTCTTGTCGTAGCAGACTTCCTGGTGGCCAGGACAGGTTTCTGCTCTGTCTAGGACCCCTACCTGGCCCAGGCAGCTCCAACTCTTCTACTGGTCTCCAGTATTTTCAGGGAACCTCCCTGAGCTTCCAGGACAGGCCAGGCTTCCCTGTTACATGAGCTCACCATCCCTGTGAGCTGTGTCCAAGGGCGGCCTCCCTCGCCGGGCGCGAGCTCAAGGGGCTCGCCAGACTGTGCGCCTGCCTTGCCTCCTGCACTTCACAGACTCATTCTGCAATGGCCAAATCAGGAACAACCACAATCATAACTGAATTACTACCTTTTATCCCACATGTTTCCACTAACAGGATTAATTCTAAAAGCCCGTCTCACAGAGAGAAAACACACTTTAGGAGCCGGACATAACTTGCATCTTACCCTTAGTTAAAGCAGGGAGGTGTGTGGGGCACGCCCAGAGGAGTGAGGCCAGTACCTCACGGGGAGCTGCTGCACGTCACACAGGATTTCTCGGGGTCACTTGTGATCCTAAGGAACACTGTAATTCTGCCTCAAGAGGATACGGGGGCCACAGGCCTGGGGCCTCCACCTCACGCACGTGCATCGCGCTCTCAGCCTGTGCGGCCTCCAGGGCCCCGGGAGGCACCCGGCCTCCTGTCCTCGCGGGGGACAGGCGGAGGCAGCACAGGCCACCCGGGGCCTTGTTCCACAAGGCCGACGTCCCCACCTCGGGGCTGCTTCTCTTCAAGAAGGGAAAGAAATGTGTCTCAACTGACGAGGACACACCACGCCATCGTTCGGGGTCAGTGGACCTCTTCTTCCCCATAAGCATTAGCACTTCCCCTTTGGAGTCACATCATCTCCAAGCAAAACACAGAGAAGCAAAAGGTTCAGAAAATGAACAGTCCCAAACCACCGACTACACTCTGCCGATGACGTGCGGGAGCTTCAACCCCAGCCCGGGGCCCCATCACTCAGCACTTTCTGAGGTGCCCCCCTCCACTGCCAGCCTATGTGCACTCAGGGTTTAAAAGTAATTTCGATATTACCTAACGAGCAAAACCCCCCAAAACCCAAACCAAAAAAAAAAACAAACAGCCCCCTCCCCAAACTGGGAGAGAAATGGGAGGCCTCAAATACCATTCAGTATTCTAAGTCTCACATTTTCTTAATGGGCCTAAAAAAACTAAGTAATTTTTGGCTGTGTTGGGTCTTCGTTGCTGCACGTGGGCTTTCTCTAGTTGCGGCGAGCGGGGGCAACTCTTCGTTGCGGTGCGTACGGGCTTCTCACCGCGGTGCCTTCTCTTGTTGCGGAGCACGGGCTCTAGGCACGCAGGCTTCAGTAGTTGTGGCTCACGGGCTTCAGTAGTTGTGGCTCGCGGGCTCTAGAGCGCAGGCTCAGTAGCTGTGGCACATGGGCTCAGTAGTTGTGGCTCGCGGGCTCTAGAGTGTAGGCTCAGTAGCTGTGGTGCACGGGATCAGTTGCTCTGCGGCATGCGGGATCTTCCCGGACCAGGGTTCAAACCCACGTCCCCTGCGTTGGCAGGTGGATTCCAGCGCCACCAGGGAAGTCCTTTAATGGGCTTTTCTTACTCCATCACCTCAACTCTTTTGTTTAGATAAGCAGAAATCACTAGTTTTTCTGACTGAGAATGGTTTAAAGTTTAAAATATCAAAACAAACAAACGTAGCAATTGAACCAGTGCTCTCCATTCCCACCACTTTAACCTCTGTCCACCTGCTACTTTCTGCTTCAGTCATTTTTACTTATCTTATGAGCCTCAGAGCGTAATGAACACATCTTTAATCTGATCATAACCTTCGGCCTGATAAACTTTTACAAATCCCTGACCTGAGTTACGTGACCGTGTGGGCTCCCATTTTTGACCCTGGCCCCTCGTGCCTGCTCACCCCCTACCTTGCCCTGAATCCCAGGTGTGCCTGCAGTCAGCCCCTTGGTGTTGGTTACCCCGTAAATGCTGAGGCTCTAACTGACTAGATTTAGGTGGTAGGTGATGAAAGGCGAAAATATTAAATCTTGAAAGTGGAACTAAGTTAGACTTGCCAAGAAAAACTGTGTCTTCTCTAAGTGAAAGAATGATGTTTCAGAAAGTAATAAATGCATTAGCTCAGAAACAGGGGCAGCGTATACAGAAGGGAAGCGGGTGGGTGGGCGGCCAGAGAAGTTCACGGGTCGCATGTGACTGGTCTTGAACCGGGCAGGGGCCACTTGAGGACGTACAGATATGCAGCAAAGACGAAACCAAAATTCAGTTTAACGTGGGGTATAAAGTCAGATCTGGGCAGGAAGAGGCTTCCACGATGGCTCTGCTTGTGAAAGGACTGGAGTTCTCCCTACAGTTGAAGGAGAGAAGGGTGTTTCCCGGATACACAAAGGATACAGTGAGTCTTTTCAGAGCCTGGTTATCTCAGACTAAAGATGGACATTTGGTTATTTTTTCCTTCAGAGAAAATGGTTACCCTCTTCATCTCATGGCAAAGACAGAAGACGAATTCATAAATTTAGCTGTGTGCTTTCTGAACCAATCTGCACTGTCACCAAGTATCAGCTTTTTATGTAATTAAAATTGTAACCTGCTCCCTCTTTCTCCTTTCCTACATCGACTGCACCAAAACTAGTACATTTCTTTCGTTTTGCTTTTTTTTTTTAAGTTTTATGATGGAAAAATGTCAACATATTCAAAATAATAGTACAATCAGCTGCCATAATCCATCACCCAGCTTTAAGGGCTAGCCTATAGCTGTAATAGTCTAGGATTTTCTTATCCTACCCTCTCCACACTCTTTAAAGATACGATGGTTATGTTTTCCATCTCCCTTGACCACACAAAGCCAGGTCACACTCCAAATGTAAGGTCCCCAAGCTAAAGTTTAGCTCTGCGTGGGTAATTTTATTCTATTACCACCCACAGAAAGGTTGAGTCAGGACTAAGTTATTTAAGCATTTTACTCCAGAAGAGAAAGGGAATCTTGGTTGTATAAATGAAACCCAAATCTGCCAGAGGCACCCAGCACTGTGTTACTCTGTTCGTTCTGGTGTAAGCTCTCACACAAGTGAGTCCTCAATCCCAACCATGGAACTTTCTCGTAATTCTTTTTCGTAAGGGGTCCCAGACTCAGCCCCTTTGTCTTATACTGAAAAATATGCTCGTCAGAGCTCCCCGATTTTACTTCTGCTTTTAAAACTCTCCGCTCTGACTGCTCCCTCTTACAAGCACTATCGCCCTGGCAGCCCTGGGCCGCTCCTGAAACGCCTCTCCGTCTCAGTACACCATTGCCTCCAAAGCTGCAAGTAAACATTCACAACTTTGTGCCCCAGTCTGGTTCTGCAGCCCAACCTCCCACTGTCACACCAACAGCCCTGCTGGACATCGAAGCATCTACAAGCCCATTCTTGTTGGATTATATTTCAGTTCCAGTTAGACTGAGGTCACTAAATCAAGATACGGTTTCAAAGAGGACTTTGTGCTTATCTGTTGCCACTTCTGCCCTGAAGACAGAGTAATGAAACATTCTCTATACCTGACTTATGAAGCTTTCTTTGTAGGGAAGAACAATAACACCCAGACTGCTGTAGAATCGTGTGTTAATTAAAAATTCAACATGGAACCAACTGTATCCGTCAAGCATTCACTAGCAGGTACTTACAAGTCTGTATTGACTCTTCCTGAACTTTATTTTGCTATAAAATTGTGGCGTTAGGGGAACTTATAAAGCCATCCAATGACTTGATACAGTAGTTACTTTGTATTTACATGGATGACTCTCCACAGAGCTGGTGTTCTCTCTAGGATGGGCCACAAGGAAAGGTACCGTCAGTTCTGAATGCCGATGAAGTCACTCCTCTGAGCCACAGGCTCGTTCCCTAAGATCACTGTGAATCAGGGAGTTGACTGTCCTTCCCAGCACAGCTCTCTGCACCGATGGAAGACGTCAGAGGCAAACTTGTAACCCACCTCTAATGAGACCAGACTTCACTGCAGGCACTCTGAGTGCTATCCCACACTTAGCTTCCTTTGTGTTTCCAACCCTTATTTCGCTACTCTGTTTCATTCATCCTATTGTCTTTTATGTATTGTGTAAGCCACCCTGAATCCTGCTGGCAACAGTGAGGAGTATAATTAAGACATAAGTAGACCGAGACCCTATTCTGTATGAGGCACAGTGCTGAGCTGAGGCCATGAAGATGGATAAAGCCATCCCTGTAGAAAACATTTACACAGACATCTAAGATATACGGAGTGTGAATGTCATGTAAATAGTCCAACATGCTGCGATTTCAAAGGGGTGATCGAGAAAGCCTTCATGGAAGAAATGGCATTTGAGGGTACTGAAAGATAAAGGTGTTTAACACATAGGAAAAAGAGAAGGAATATGTCTAAGCAGAGAGAAGAACCAGGAGGGTACAGCACGGCACACGTATGGAACTGGGAGTGTTTAAAAACGTTTCGACGATGGACATAATGAGGATGAAGAGTAAGGAGGATGAAACCAGAAAGGAGCTGGGGCGGCAGCAGGTGGCCCTTCCTCCTTGCCACCACGGTCATCGTCATTATCAACAATAAATACTTGCTGTATCAGACGCTAGTTCTAAAATTATAAAGAGTATCAAACCACAGTAAGGTGTCAGCTTTACTCTTAAGGGACTTATAATAGATGGAGTGACAAGAAACACAGAAGTTATACACAAATATAAAGTGGCATTTGGGAGATTTTTCTAAATGCCCTAATGGTTTAGGATGAGGATACAACTAACTTGGGCGGGAAGAGTTAGTGGAGAGCATTTTTCTTTTTCAGAAAGTGGGATTTGAGCTGGCCTTCAAAAGCAGGATTAAACGAGAAGGAAGGAAGGACCACGTTCCAGGCAGAGAAGGTAGCATGTGTATAATAAACAAGGACGTGTTCTGGGGGAATGAGGACCGAACTGTTTCACTGGAAGATGAGGTTCATGAAAATGGGAGCATATTAGAAGAGGATTTTGATTTAATATAATATGGAAGATTTAATATATTATTTTAGGGAAGAGGGGTTTTTTGTGCTTTATTTAAAGCAACGGATGAAGAACATGGAGTAAAACTGTTCACACATTAAGGAGTATTTTTGGAAGACGAAACTGCTAAGCAAGATGAGGGATGAACAGGAATGGGAGAGATGTAAGACCATCCAGAAATGAAGGGACGGGGCCTAGATTCCAAGGGTAGCTTTGGGACTAGGCAGGAAAAGCCTGGAGGGCCAAGGGACGCAGCACGTCCCCACTCCACTGACTCAGCAGGGAGGACTGGGTGGCGGCTATGCGCTGCTGGGGGCCGACAGGCTGGCTGCCCGCTGGTCCGAGAGGACCCCACGGCCATGCCCACATTCAGTAGGAAATGACTCCACCTGAGAAGACTCAGGTTGCCAGGGGCAGAGGGTGAGGCCACGTGGCACATACTCCACAGCTGCTGCCACCATGCTAAGGAACCAAGGAAGGAAGATGTGAGCTTTAAAATGGACCCGCAATACAGTCACTAAAGCAGGCCGATGAGGTCACGGAGACCTGAGAAGACAAAGTGAGATCCGATGAGAAGACAGAAGTGTGGAGGCACCTCGCACTGGGATCCTTGGCAGCAGAGCCGGCACAGGAAGGCCGTAATGCTTGCTGGATGAGCGGAAATGACGCCAATGTCCTCTGCGGCATCTGCTGGTCCTCTGAGTTTTACCATCAGCCAGCACCAGCAGCTGTAGCTGCTTTGGTAGACGAAATAGCTGAGAACCCAGCACGGGGCCGCCCCACCACGGGCTTCAATCCTTTTAAATGAACACCTGAAGGTGCAGGCTCTGCTTTCAAGATGCTCCCCTCAAGACCCAAGTGGACGGGCCCAACCTCCTCCTATATTTTAATACAGATGATTTTTCTTCCGTTACTACACTGCCAACAACTGAGCACACGTGTAGTGCCGCGGCCCATCTACACAAGCACACGAGGCCTCTCAGTATTCGACTCCTGCCGGACTGGAGGCAACGTGAAACATGCTGCTTTGCCCTGCTGCCCCACTTTCTCCTTTCAGTCCAGAGGTCACGCACGGGGTAACTTGCCTATGAAATAAACTTGCCTATTAAAAGAATTATCTGATCCTTTGTTCAGCTCTAAACCTGTTTAAAACCCATCCTTGAAGATTTCTTTGTGTTTCCAAAGTTCTACTGCTGCCCCGATGCAATGTGCTAACGGTGCCTGCAGCACGGCTAGGCGTGAGCGTCCTCAGTCGCGAGCGTCTCTTGAAGGAGAGAACGCCTCCTCATGCTGGAATCTCACGTCATGGTGGGTGGGATGGACCCACACTGATCTGCTTCAGCCTGAAGCCCCTGTACCCTGAGAGGAGCCCTGATCCCGAGCTGCGTTCCCTGGTGTTCCTCGGCCTGGGTGCGGGGCAGGTACAAGAAGCAGTGTGTCTAAAAACAGCACATGTGTTCAGGGTTTCAGCCACACTTCACGGGGCAAGACTGCCAGCTCCTCTTTGGGTAAAGAGAGGGGGACACCATGAGGGGGATTTCCCAGACACTGGTTACCCAGGAACAGCCATTATTCTCAAATCTGTTTTACCTGAAAAAAAAAAATGCCTTCAGAAAATTCTTAAGTAGATTTTGAAGTTTCTAACACAAAAATATTATTTGAATCACATTACAAGTGTGAAACCTGTAATAATTTCAGCCTAGGCCACACTGATTAGCAGTGAAACTTGTTTTCTAGCCAAACTGATAGGATAAATGGAATCATAGGACTAGATAACTTTTCAGCCCTTAAAAAAAATCATTTAAGCAGTGCCTTCTATGGCATTTAATAGATGAATTTAAATGATTCTCATATACTATGATTCAACTCAGTTAGGTGAAAAACTTTAAAAACTGTTTTCAAAGTAATTAAACCCCACTTAAAATCAGGTGCGATAATTATAATTTTTTACTAATTCAACCAATCTCCTTGTTCTGCCGCTTTCTTTTTTTTTCCCCAGCATTAATGGGTTTTGGAAAACCACCATGGTTTGGGTTACGATACATCTTTTACGTTTACTACACACGTGATAAGAATGAATACCTACTTAAAATGATTTATGTTTTAGCAGCTGTATTTATTTACAATAAGCAGCTGCTGTGATTCAGGCTAAGACTGGCCACGTGTGCTTCTCTCTGGAGCTTCTGGAACTTTCCTGGGCTTTTACGTCATTGGTGAGTAAAGGTAGCAGGTCCGACCCAGCCCGGGGAAGGTCGTAGAGAGATCCACGCGCCAGTCAGACGGCACCACGAACTTATGAGTCAACCGAAACTTCAGAGATGAGCCAATAAAATGGAAATCCAGGGAAAACTCCTTTTGCAGAAAATAGGAAAAGTTTTTGTTTTCTTAAAGAAACTTTTCCTCACAAGAACAGCAATTTAAAAAACCAGTTTCATGAGTTCAGTATGAAAACAGTTCCTATGGAAATAATTATTATAATGAAAAATGTTTGACTTCTGAAAGTTAAGGCAGATGCAATATAAATTTACCTAGTTATATATAATTATTCTTCACGGGGGAAAATCTTATTTTGATGTTTAAATACACGTGTATCAGTGGCTTACGTCTACGTAATAAAAATATTGTTTAGGGGACTTCCCTGGTGGTCCAGTGGTAAAGAATCCGCCTTACAATGCAGGGGATGCGGGTTCAATCCCTGGTCAGGGAGCTAAGATCCCACATGCTGCAGGGCACCTAAGCCCACACACCACAACTACTGAGCCCGCACGCCTCCACTAGAGAAGAGAAAACCCGCATGCCACAACTAGAGAGAAATCTGTGTGCCGCAAAGAAGACCCGATGCAGCCAAAAATAAATTAAATAAATAAATAGATAATAAATAAAAATATTGTTTAAAAGCTTACTTTCCAATGAAATATAACTGCTGGTAAATACAGTTTATTTTTGCTGTCTACTGCTGATGGACGAAGTCTCTACTAATAGAGGAATGATTTTACTCAGAAGCTGAACTTGTGCTTTAACGGCCATGAAAAGGTTAACTTCAGATTCAAGACTCACTGACCAAGTCAATCAAGCAGCTGACTGTATCCAAAAGAAAGAGAAAATGGTACTGGAGAATTACAACGGGATTATTTCTCCATCTAGAACCTTACTTGGTTTGGGAAAGATTGACATTAGAAGGAATATCCCATCATTCCTATGAAAACAAAAAAGCAAGTTATCCTACTGATTTTTAATCTAACTATATTCATGAGTCCCTAAGGCCAATCTCATATCTAACATTCAACAGTTTACACGAAAAAGTGAAACCTGCTTCACTTATCTGCTATTCTAATCCATATCTGATGAAATAAGACTCGCCACCTTAACTCATTTGAAGGAAAGTCATTTAACTTGGCTCTGCTGCCCACACAGCCAAACCGGGTTTTGAATTAACATCTGTGAAAACACCTTACGTTACTGAAAAGGTATCTTCACCAGGTCACCCCTTTTGAATCCCATGTACATGCCTGTGTCAGGCCCTTTAAAGGTGTGTTCACATTCTTCCCTCTAACATTTCATAGATGTGATAACAAGTGAGGCAGCAACCCCCATAATTAGAAGTAGAAAAGGGATCCCCCAAAGATAACAGGAAAATAAAGACTTAAAAAAAGATATTAAAGATAGTACTGTTGAAATAATTAACACCAAACACAATAAAATCAGAGATAAAAAGTTTTCTGATTCAGACCTAAGAACCAACTGTTCTAGAAGCTTTTCTTCCCCAATAGTTGTCCCAAACACGATCAAAATTAAAGTTCACAATAGGGACAAAACTGAAGACAACTTACCTGTCTCTTAGAAACACACGATACTTGCTATGTAAAATTATCAAGTGAATTACAGATAACCCAGCAGAATATTCTTGTGCCTCCCGCAGTGGGGATGGGGGTGTGTATGAGAAATGCCATACATTTCAGGGCCTTTCCAGGGCAAACAGCCCTGTGAGCTTCAATGGGAGGGCAGTACACAGACCGAAGTTCCTGCAAGGGGCAGCCTGTGGCCTGTGGGTGCCAGAGCCAAGTCTCTAGGAGGCTTTAGCCTGTTCTTTCTATGGAATAATCTTCTCTCTTCTAGTGCAAGGAATGTAATTTTGAGAAGACATAAAGGAAAAAAGAATATCAAGAAATTAAACCCTTAATGCCTAAAAAGTGCCAGAGAAGAGTTTATGGAGATGTTTACTAAATAAAGATGCTTGTGAACCTTCTATTTTAGAAAGCCAAAACAAGGTTCTCTACGAGAGTCTAGCGAAAATCTTACCCCTTGGATTTGAAAGTGGATACACGAGAGACACCTGCAGTCCGTGCGTGGGAATGGTTAGGCCCGACTGGTTTTCAGTTAAACAGTACTTACATTTAAAGCAGCTTCTCCACACTTTTCAATCGCTGCAAGACCCTGATTATGAATGTGTGTCTCCAAGAGTTTTTTCAATTCTCCCAGGCCATCCTGGATTCTAGATACAAGATTATACATGCGACCCAAATCTGAAAGAAGAAGGCGCCACACCTTTATGCACAGAAACAAACTCTGCATATCCATTCCACTAAGTGCTTATAGAGGTGAAAGGTACACTGAAATAAAACCACCGTGTTTTTACACCTTAATAATCAAATGCACTTAACTGTAACCAAATACTTTATATTTAGCATATGTATATTTAGCTGAAAGTAACAATGAAGTCATGCTATTATAAAAGCATATTCGGGCTTCCCTGGTGGCGCAGTGGTTGAGAGTCCGCCTGCCGATGCGGGGGACACGGGTTCGTGCCCCGGTCCGGGAGGATCCCACGTGCCGCGGAGCGGCTGGGCCCGTGAGCCATGGCCGCTGAGCCTGCGCGTCCGGAGCCTGTGCTCCGCAGCGGGAGAGGCCACGGCAGTGAGAGGCCCGCGTACCGCAAAAAAAAAACACCCCAAAAACAAACAAAAAAAACCAGTGGTAGCATCATTTAATGCTAAGGTGTATGGAACAAGTTAGACTCCAAACCAAACTGAAAAGACGATCTTCCCCCAAAGTCACACCCCAAACACACTGCAGAGGTCTGAAATCAACACACGACAAGGTGCACACACGCGCACACACAATCTCACACGTGAATCTCTTAAAGAATGACTGGTGTTGGTAATGCTAACTCTGAGTCTAGAACTTCACACAATTTCAAAATCACAGATCAAAATAAATACCCTTGTGTTTTGAATCTCAGTGGCTCACCTTCATTTTTGTCGGCATCCAATAAATTCTGAAACTCTGTGTGGAAAATCTCCAAGTGTTTCTCGATGAGCACCTGCTCGCACTTCCGGGCTAGCTCGTCCTGGGTGCTCTCATGAAGGTAGACCTGGACTCTCCGCTGCTCCTCCAGCAAACGAGCCTCTGCCTGTGGGAATTAATTCAAGTCAGAGGTTTGGGTTTTCTTTTTAAAAACTGCTAACAAAAATAGCAGCAAATTAGGGCTTCCCTGGTGGCGCAGTGGTTGAGAGTCTGCCTGCCGATGCAGGGGACACAGGTTGGTGTACCGGTCTGGGAAGATCCGACATGCCGTGGAGCGGCTGGGCCCGTGAGCCATGGCCGTTGAGCCTGCGCGTCTGGAGCCTGTGCTCCGCAGCGGGAGAGGCCACAACAGTGAGAAGCCTGCGTACCGGGGAGGTGGGGGGGGAAAGGCAGCAAATTAAACTCGGCAAACCTGTCCGAAGGAAAAAAAGGGAGGGGAGGGGTTTTCTGATTTTAGGATGAATGCCAACTATAACTAACCGGTCACTGATGCGTCCCATGTTCTCTGTAACCTATATTTTTGCTTCCAAGTCCTCTTTAAGTGACTTTAATGAGGTTATCGTGATTAACAGTCCAAATGTATTTACATCAATTTTCTTCCCACAGATCCGTGGTGTTTCACACCTTTTGGGTGTAATACCCCTGGCGACACTCTGAGAAACCTGTGGATTCTCCACTGCACACTGACATGGAGGGAAGAACCACGCCCTCTGACTGAGAGCTACTTGAGGTCAAGTCACATAAGTACATTCCCTGAAATGACCACATGGGAAGAATTAGTAGCAATTAGACTTTTAAAAAATTTAAATATTATGGCCTTCTCTTGCCAATCAACTGAATACGCATCTCTGAAATCTACTGGATTATTTATGCATCTCAATTTCTTCCATCTCCCTTCAAGGAAGAGAGGGAAACAGGGATGCAATTTAAAAGAGAAGCTAAGTTAATAAAAGTCGGTATGTTTTACAACATATTACCAGAAATGTGTGGTGTAAAGTATCACCTAGGAACCACTAAATTTTCAAAGCAAGAAAGAAATTTCAGGGCTTCCCTGGTGGCGCAGTGGTTGAGAATCTGCCTGCTAATGCAGGGGACATGGGTTCGAGCCCTGGTCTGGGAGGATCCCACATGCCGCGGAGCAACTAGTGAGCCACAACTACTGAGCCTGTGCTCTGCAACAAGAGAGGCCGCGATAGTGAGAGGCCCGCGCACCGCGATGAAGAGTGGCCCCCGCTTGCCAGAACTGGAGAAAGCCCTCGCACAGAAACGAAGACCCAACACAGCAAAAATAAATTAATTAATAAACTCCTCCCCCCAACATCTTCTTAAAAAAAAAGGAAAGAAATTTCAATGATCTTGCATGATTCAGGTAACCTGAATAAAGAGTGAAAAACTATATTTTGTATTGTAAAAATGCCAATACTTCCCAAAATGATTTCTTTTTTTGTTTTGTTTTGCGGTACATGGGCCTCTCACTGTTGCGGCCTCTCCCGTTGCGGAGCACAGGCTCCGGACGCGCAGGCTCAGCGGCCATGGCTCACGGGCCCAGCCGCTCCGCGGCATGTGGGATCTTCCCGGACCGGGTCACGAACCCGTGTCCCCTGCATCGGCAGGCGGACTCTCAACCACTGCGCCACCAGGGAAGCCCCCAAAATGATTTTTAAATTTGGCATAATTTTGGAGAAATCTAGAAAAATTCAAGTGGAAGAATAAACATCCAAGAGCCAAAAAAACAAAATGAAAAAATGACTCGGCAGGCCTTGCGCTGTCAAGAATTACTAATAGGACAATAGGTTCAACTGCAGAAATTTAAACCTTACTGCACATTCTAAAGAGAGTTAAATGTGAAAAACAAAATAAACTTGGAAAATATCTGTAGTATATATCAAAAGGTCAATGTCCTTAATATATAATAATCTCTGAAAAATCAATAAGTATGTGCAAATAAAAACATGGGAAAGGAAAAGGAACAATTTGCAAAGTAAGAAATACTTGAAGATTCTGATAAGATATAATTTGTTATATTATTTGGTTAATGGAATACCGCTATCCAGTAAATAGAAAATACATTAATGTAATAAATTAGTGGGGGAAAATAGTTATTAAAAGACTCTACAGGGCTTCCCTGGTGGCACAGTGATTAAACAATCTGCTGGCCAATGCAGGAGACACGGGTTTGAGCCCTGGTCCAGGAAGATCCCACATGCCGCGGAGCAACTAAGCCCATGTGCCACAACTACTGAGCCTGCGAGCCACAACTACGGAGCCCGTGCTCCGCAACAAGAGAAGCCACCGCAATGAGAAGCCTGCGCACCGCAACGAAGAGGAGCCCCAGCTCTCTGCAACTAGAGAAAGCCGGCACACAGCAACAAAGACCCCGCGCAGCCAAAAATAAATAAATAAAAACAAAACAAAACCCTATAGCATTACTCCAATTTGGTGTTTACGTGCATACTTAAGCAAGTGTCCCAAGTTTGTGCAGGTTTATGCTATTTGTATTTCCCTGCAAGTCTACAGTTGTGTGTTTTCTTTCCTGATTACAAAGCTATTTTAAAAAACAGTAAAAGATCTTTCTGTGCTTTAACTCTGAAGTTCCAAGCCTCTGCTGCTTCATATCTAGTATTTCATTTAGCCTGATACCTCAAGGACTAAAGCTGGCGAAATACAGGACATGCAAACCAAAAAGCACCACTTTTTCTCGAGGTTATACCTGTTCCTGGAAGAACATAATACCCTGGCAGCAAAAAGTCATCTCTTAAAAACTTTTCTCTCCCCTAAAATGAAAGGTAAAGCTTTGGTATCACTGCTGATTCACTCTCTGGGGGACATTGGCTTTCCATCCCCTGTACTACAAAAAAACAGTAGCACTTTACAGACTCTTCCTGCAGGGGCCGAGAGGGAAGAGCAAACTGGTCCCTAAGTGATCACAAAAGCCAGAGGGGCTCAGTAGTTGTTTACACAGCAGTCCCCCCTTATCTACGGGGGATATGTTCCAAGACCCCCCAGTGGATGCCTGAAACTGTGAACCCTATAGGTACTATGTTATGTTTTTTCCTATACATACATACATACGTATGAGAAAGTTTAATTTACAAATTAGGTACAGTGAGAGATTAGCAACAACAACAATAAAGTAGAGCAGTTATAACAATATAATGTAATGAAAGTTATGTTTAATGCCTTTTCCATCTTAACTGGGCACGTGTCATGCACTGTGGCCATAACGTCAACTTGAGGTGTGACAGCAAAACTAGCACAAATTTCCCTTCTTCACAATTTCATGGAGAGACAACTTATTCTCACCACATCTTAGCAACCTTTTCCTTATTACGTTGAGAACTTTCTCCTTTTGACTTAAAGGAAGTACTTTAGGGCTTCTCTTTCGCGTATCTGAATTGCTACTCTTGTGCGTTGGGGCCACTTTTAAGTAAAATAAGGGCTATGTGATCTCAAGCACTGCAGACGACGGTCGATCTGATCACCTGGTCGATGAAGAGACTAACAGGGGAGATGCTATGGACAAAGGTATGATTCAAGGGCAAGATTCCATCATGCTACTCAGAACGACATGTTTCAATACATACAATTTAAAGCTTATGGACTGTTTATTTCTGCAACTTTCCACTTAATAGTTTTCGGACTGAGGTTGACTGTGGGTAACTGAAACTGTGAATAAGGTGGGACTACTGTCCACAGGCCTACTTCCTTTTATTGCGATTCACAGATACTGCTTTTTTAAAAACAAAACAGAAACTGAAGGGCTGTGGGTAGCGCAAGTGTATCAGCACCGTGTTTTCAATAGCGTTTGCTCACTTTGGGTCTCGGTGCCACATGCTGGTAATTCTCAAAATATTTAAACGTTTTCATTATTATTATTTGTTATGCTGATCTGTGATCAGTGATCTTTGATGCTGCTATTATAATTGTTTTGGCGTCATTTAGCAATAACTTTTTTTTAAATTAAGGTATGTAAATTGGTGTTTTTGACATAACGCTATTCTCCTCATTTCATAGACTACAGTATGGCGTTATGCCCTGGGAAACCAAAAAATCCGAGTGACTTGCTTTCTCGCAGTGGTCTGAACCTGAGGCTGCAGTGTCTCTGAGGTTGGTGAAAAACCCAAGGTCCTGGGTGTTATATCATTAGGTTTTAGGAAGGACAGTCATTTACATTCTTTGTTGACTTGAAGGCAAATAAGCTCTTGATCAGCACTGTACTTGGCAGATAATTATATCAGAACACCCAGATCAAATTCAGAATGACTAAATAAAGTTAAGCAATTAAAGACTGTTCCTATTAATTCTCTTAGGATCAGTATGCAGGAAAAACAAAATGAAAAAGAAAAAAAAAAGACCAAAAAAGTAAGCAAATTAATGAAATAAGGTATATTTATTTTTAAAGTTTTAAAAAATGACATCAGAAACCTAAAAGAGTCACACTTTTTTTCGTAGCTCAGATGAGACAGTAAGATATGCTAAAACACTAATATGGCTCAGGGGTGTTCATTCATCAAAGTCATCAGTAGAAGGAAAGCCAAAGATTCTCAACTGTTTCCACTAAAAGATTCCTAACAACACAGAAATGGGAACATAGACCCCTGCAGGGAATTTGCACATCTAGCCCAAACTGGCTGTTAAAAGCAGAGTATTTCTTGAAAGTTCATGCTTTATCGCAATATTGTTCATGAGTTTTGTACTCTACTTCCTGATAGAATGTTTTAATATAAACGTAATTTCTTAAGTTATTGAATAAAATGTGCCACAATTTATCCCATGGTTTTGCATATTCTCAGGCATATACTGAAGGTTCTAAACAATGTGCGTGTGTAAAATACCAAACACTTATATATCATGCTTGCTCTTTGCCAAGCATCAAATAATATATAATAATGATAAATTATCCCCATTTTATAGATGAGGAAACTGAGGAACAGAAAGGTTAAGGTCAACTCCCTAGTAAATGGTGGAGTAGGGATTTTAAATTAGACCCATAGCTCAGTTTGAGATGCAAGGCTACAGCTACAGGTAAGGGTAGAATTGTTCACACGGTTAAATTCCAATTTTATGCTCACAGAGTCTCTGCATTATGGACTTTCAGAATGGATGGACGTCATGTTTGGTAAGATCCAACCAGATTTGGGCCAAACCTTTAACGCCTCTAGGAAGAAATCCCCTCTAAGAGAGCAAGGATGCTGGAAGCATGCTCTCTGTTGAAGGCAGAGCTCACACTGGGTTGAAAATATCCAGGCCCTTGGAAATGTTTGCTCCTCAAGTTGCCTTTGGTTCCAGGTCCGATTTTTTTTTTTTTTACTATACTTTTTTTTTTTTTTTTACTATACGCGGGCCTCTCACTGTTGTGGCCTCTCCCGTTGCGGAGCACAGGCTCCAGACGCGCAGGCTCAGCGGCCATGGCTCACGGGCCCAGCAGCTCCGCGGCACGTGGGATCTTCCCGGACCGGGGCACGAACCCGTGTCCCCTGCATCGGCAGGCGGACTCTCAACCACTGCGCCACCAGGGAAGCCCCCCAAGTAGAATATTTCTGAAGCGTTGCACTTTTGTTAGGTTTTGAGGTATCAGAAATTTGTTTGTCAAGGACTTCCAGTTTCAAACTTGTAAGGACCACTTATAATCACTATCTCTTATGGGAAAATGAACTCGGAATGTCACAAACAAATTGGGGAGGACCTTCTCTACGTGGTTAGCAGGGAGAGCGTTTGCTGCTCTTTCTGACTTACTAACGTTCGATCTCAGCACATGGAGAAAGTGATTCTGCAGTGCATTTGCTCTCCAAGTGAACAGAGAATAAAGGGAAAAAAGCAGGTCAGACACAGTCAGCCCCAGACTCCCTGGATGTCTCCTTGCCCGTCTCGGTCAGCAGCCATAGCCTGTGGGCAAAATCCTGCCTGTAAGTAAACTTTTACTGGAACACCGCTGCACTCACTGTTTAGATGTTGCCATGGCTGTGCTTCTGCGCTACAACGGCAGAGCTGAACAGTTGCAAGAGAGACCACAGGTGCACAAGGTCTAAAATATTTACCATCTGGCCCTTCATAGAAAGTTTGCTACCTCCTGACTTAGGTCACTCCTCAGAGCATAAGTCTGGGATACCTGTATTCCCGAGAAGGAGAACGAAGAATAATTCCACTAGAACTTCACTGTAACATCACTTAATGTAGAAAAAGATTTATGTTACAGACACCGATCTTGGATTTTTTCTTGTCTAAGCCTTCGATCCTGTTCTCTCAGAAGGACTTCTCCTCTAATGCAAACTTGAAGACTGTGTTATATAGATTTTTAGGGGATATTTCAGAAGCAAAAAAGCAAAAGCTTAAAGTTTGCAAATATTTGTTTCCTAAAAACTAGTTTCTCATTGACGTAAGACCGTGGCTCCCGTTAGATACACATATACATTCTACTGTAGTAGAGACAGTTCAAAACACGAAAGTCATACAGCTATTACGGTTATATCCTCCGATCAGTAAGGAGAACACTGAGCCATGATTATCAAATTAATTTATAAAAGCTCCTTGGTGAACTGGGAGAAACCATCTGCACCTGCTACAGACACTACAGGATAACAGTGCCTAAGAAATGACTTTGAAGAAAGTTGCATATATTAAAAAGAATAATTCATTTGAGCAGCAATAACTTTTAACTTAAGCCTACTTTAAGTACTATGTTTAAGCTTACCTTTTTCATGTATTCAGTAACCGGGTTCTGCTGCAAGAATTCGGTACTCTCTCTGGTATAAAATCTCTCTGTGTCAGCCAAAAACTGAGATTCAAAGGACTCTTTGTACACTGTTAGCGTTGGGCCCTTCGCAAAGGCATCATCTTCATTCAGTCCCAGTTCCACTGGAAGTAAATAGGAACTACATTTCAACTGCCCTATTTTTGGTTATATTTTAAGGAATATACTTAGGTGTGGCATTCAGTTTAAGTTAAGTTAAAAGGTAAGAAAAAAATAACAGGGCATAAGGCAAATCTGTTATTCACTGGTAGTAAAGTATACTTTCAATAAAAGAAAAAAGAAAAAAGTCCAAGACACACAAAAGCAAGTAATTCTGATGGATGGCCAGGCATGTTCCAAATTATCATGAAGTTCATTCAGAGAACGTTTATATTTCTAAAAGCTTACCAGAAGGAAGAATGCCTAATTCTAAACTTTCAAAGAAATACAATGCTACCTAAGCTTTTGAAATACTGTATTACTTTTTAGATTTCTCAATCTGTTATCATTCGGCTCCATTAATGACACTCTAGCATATAAATCCAGTAATTCAGTATGAGACCAGAAAAGAAAATAATTCAAATGTCTAGTCCATCAAAATTTCCTTAGGGCACAAAGATCAAACCATTTTTATAATGGGTAAAATCAAACCGAATCACACTGACATAAAGAGAATTATGAGTACCTCTGTAAATGCTAACAATATTCTTGATAATACTAAACTATCTGAAAATAAATCTATTGGAGCACTGTGATGTAATTGTCACTTGATATACAACTTTGAATAAATTAAAGGGAAATTGTTTACCGTAAGACTGTACAACTCCGCTTATCAGTCTTGTATTGATGGTTTCACCATTTCTTTCCTTTTCAATCAGTTTTAAAACAGCATTTGTTACCTTTAGAAAGGATATAGGAAGAAAACATGTAGATTACAGACTACAGTATGTATTGGGCTGGCCAAAAAGTTCGTTCGGGTTTTTAGCCAACCCAACATTATGTTACTACATAGCTCTTAAACATTAGAATCCATTAAATGCAAGATGAGAGGCACTCTCAGGACATCCCAAAGGCGTGAGGAAGACAATGGCTAAGAAATGAAATCTGGAAGGGGTTTTAAAAGGAAAACATGCACACACTCACACAAGTAGGTACCTGTTTATTCAGTGGCCTGAAAAGACAATCTCTCCAAGTCACCAATGCAAGCTGGATGAAAAGGAAAAGGAACAGTATTAAATGGCTGTACTTTTACTATGCTTTTTCCAAAGCTGAAGTCATAGGAAACAGCCTGAATCCTAGATTACATGTATCAATATTTCTAGATTATAAACTTCGTAAAAATCATCATGATGAAATCAGAGAGCCATGCTCTTAACAACTTCAAAAGGTATCAAAGTACAGACGTTTATCAGCTCACATTTTAATAGTTGAGATAAAAAGAAAATCTGGATTTTAGGAGAACATACATATTAGCCTAAAGGGCAACAGTGGATTCAATGTATAAAATTGTTCTCTGACTCAAATGTATGTTTTGACCTAACACATTTAAGAAAGATAATTCCAACCTAACACATTTAAGAAAGAGTTATCATAGTTTACCATTTATCATAGTTTCCTAATACTCAGTAAAATAAATAATAGATCTTAAATATCGAATAAGTTCTGTACCTTTATCATGGTGTTTTATGTTACATGGATGCATACAACTGTAAATGCATCAAACTGCACATCTTAAATGAATGCAGTTTATTATACATAAATTATTCAAATTTCCCATTTTATTAGTATGTGTGCGTATGATGCATTTTTTAAAGTTCTGGAACTTCTCAATAGAGGTTATGTTAGAAAGTTACTGTAAAATGTTCCCCCAAAGGGAAATGTTACAATTCATATATGGTTTTTAAACTGTTGAGAAAGGTATTATTCAGTTAAGTTCAAACTCAAATTTATAACAATTTAACACTCAAATACAAACTGCTGAGAAATTAATTTAAAGGTAAATGCTATCAGTCTTATTTTCCCCAAAATTTAACCACAGATAAAACTGGGTTTATGTAAGATAATACAGTTCTGAAAAGATTATGTGTAAATTTAATTTACAAAATGAAAAAAATTTCTACCAAAAAAAGGGCAACATGAAAGCACTATTTAAGAGAAAAATATTTTTAGTAAAGCATGAACAATATATACTCAAGTACTATTAGAATAAAAAGGTTATTTCAGCATTAGGAATTATGCTACCAAAAAAGACTCCGGGAAGAAAGAGTCTTATTTTTCAGGAAAAATACACCCTGTGGGGCGCGGTTTGAAGGTAACTCTCCCTGTGCAAACTGGCCGCTGCTCCTCTCCCGCACTCCTCAGACCTGTCAGTGCGGCGGGGCGGGGGGGGTGGGGGAGGCAAGGCAAACGCAACGTGTGGCCATCAACTTCCAGGAAAGATACTGCACCTTTCAAAATAACTTTTCCCAAACATTTTTCTAAGTTAAGACAGCACTAGGCAGACCTCATTTGACTTGGGATAATTTGTCACTTTGAAGGAAGAAAGGCAAGATTAAGAAAGCAGGACCGAAGGTAAACCAGAGAAAGTTCAGAAGGACAGATTTAGGGAAGAAGTCTTGCTGAATCCCTTTAACGTGTTAATAATGAAATTAGCTTATGCGCTCTGGTTGACTGGAAAGGAAACCCACAACTTTCTATAACTGAAGAGAAAGACAAAATTATCAGGGGAAAAAAGTAAATCTTTATAGTTCATGACAAAGCATCCCTGTCTTCTGGAGAGTCTGGAAAATGCAATGAGGCATCACTGTACAAGAACTGTTCCATGTGTCAACTGATATTCGAGCTTTAAATGAATTCAAGAGGCTTCCTGCAAGAGCTGGCAAAGGAAATACTGTTTGTAGAGAGACGTGTTAACTGGCCTTTGCTATGAGTTATGGCTGCGTATTGCATTTCCAAACTGACTACAGCATTTAGGGATGTAGAAACTACGAATTTTGAAAGTAAAAAAAAAAAAAAAGGAAGAAAGAAAAGGGAAAAAAAGCAGTCAAATCTTGAAAACAGTACACAAAAAAGTTTAAAGACTATAATAATTTTTGGGAGCATGTGATGTTATTATAGCACATATATATGGTGTTTTAGGTCAAGCAGCCAAGAGGAAATCAACGAAAATCATGCTGATTCCTACACTGACAACTTTCGGTCTCAAGAAAACATTTGTAAGTGGAAAAGAAAAGGTGGACTACAAAAGACTCAAATCAAAACACTAAACCTAGAAAGTTCTGTTAAAATTATATAACAAAGTACCATTATGAAGCAATAACCGTTTGGTATAGAAACTGAGCTACACAAATAATAAAAATTTGTCATGCATCTATGGCACATTTCTTTTAATTAAATTTGCCAAAAGCAACGCAACAAAGCATTGCTATTACAGCAACATTCTTGGATATGGAGATAATCTCATTATGCAGAACCTGACATTTTAACACCACTCGTTCAAAAAAGGTACTGTCTGTATATCTTGAGAGCCTACTATGAACAGATAGACTGTTCTGTTGTTCTGAGTCCTCCCTTGACTGGTTCTCAAACTCGACAGTGCATCAGAATCACCTGGGGGGCTTGCTAAAAACACACTGCTGGGCCCCAGCTCCAGAGTCTCTAGTTAAGTCAGTCTAGGCTGAGGCCCAATTACTTGCATTTCTAACAAGTTCCCAGGTAATACTGATGCTGCAAGTTTGGAGACCACACTTTGAAAACCAGTGAGCCTGGAAAAAGCTCCCTTGACTGAAGAAACATAACTAATGAAGGTGATTTAACAATTCAAATTTTGCCTCTTCAAAATTTATTTCCGTGCAGTCTTTAAAAAAAAACCCCTCAATTTTGAATTCTGTTAAGTGTCATGACTCATATTACTTTGTATATTGAATGGGTAGAATGGGATTTCACATCACAGTCCCCTCCGTGAAGCAGTTTCCCAGACCCCAAAAGACCGTGGACGGCGGATCACTGAGGCTCGAGTCCCAAGTAAGGGACCCACTTTGCCTGCCGCGGCCGGGACGCAGGACTTGCTGTGCTAAAACGGGGACAGCTCTGGGCTCAGCCTGATGGTCGGTCAGATAATCGAAGAAGAAACTTTTAATAAGTAAATGCAGAAGTGTGCAGGCTGTAGTTTAGAACTCCAATTACTCATCCTCCTCTTTTCTCGCCACAAAATATCTAAGGGCCATTTACTGATAAATTAAAACAAAGGAAGTTATAGCTCACCAGTCTGAATACTGCTTACTATCTGCCTAGGTCTCCTACTGGGAAGGAAGATGCGTCCCTAAGAAAACACACATTTGAAAGGTGTGTAAAAAAAATCTTACGGAGTAGATTTCATAGATTCCTTTCCGTCCTTCGTCACACTCGCGGCGAACCCAGTGTCTATTGAGGTAGGCACAAATCCCGTTCAGCACCTTGCTTGAAAACCGGTAGTCTTCCCACTGTTGAGTGTAGAACTTCAGTACACTCTCATCCATCAAATCTTCTCCGTCCTAAAGACAAGTTCACTAAAGCTTTAAGATGACTAATTTGTCACATGATAAAAAATTTGAGATAAAAGTTAACTGAAACAAACCTATTGCATTAAGATACACTGATGTGTATGGTTTTAGATGGGTTCTTTGAATTATTCTGTATACAAAACATGCTCACTTACTACCAATTCTCACAAGAAAGTAGCTCATGAGGATTAGACTAAAGAGAATTTTAATGAAAATTCTTTGATCTCAAACTAGAACTTTTTTCATGGTATTAATATGCACGTACATTCATAAAAAGACTGAACTTTTTAGAATATGAGGGTAATTCCTTTATCTTAACAAATAAGGAATTCACCTCAACTTACCCCTATTTTTGATATTTTCTGTTAAAAAATTAATTAAAATGTCCAATTAACAATTTAGACCACGGGGCTGATACTATTCCATTTTTTTAATGCATCCTCTTCATTCATTAAATTTACTTAAAAATTATAAAAATCTATAGCTCTTTGTGGTAATCTGCTGCATTTTTGTAAAAATAAAGTATACAGTATAATGGTGCAATATTTCTTCTTTAAAAAGGCCTCACGAGGAAAATGTTCATTTACCAAACTATTTTTACTGAAATGTCTACAACTTAAACCACAAATTTTTATTTGAAGGAAAGTAACTTGAAATTTTTTCTTAGGTATTAATGACATCTACAAAGTTAGGTCTTACCCTTTAAAAATGGGGCATTAAATTGCAGTATAATTAAAACGTGCTGTAGCGGAAGAGCACTCCAGGGGGGAGCTGGGAGGGGGCAGCCCCTCCATGAACTAAGGGCCTGGGGCCGTCCCTGAACTTCGCAGCCTGGGGCCCTTCAACTGGCAGAATAAGAAGCTCGACAGAATGGAAGCTCCATAAATACACGCTGCACAAGTGATCCGACAAGCCACGTGAAAACCTGACCGTATCTTGATACAACCAAATCTGTGTTCATTTAAATAACAAGAAATGAACCCGAACATGTAAAGCTAAGCTATTCTGGATTATAGCAGATGACCTTTTTTAGAATGCAAAAAATAATATCGCTGATGGCATGGCTGTCAATACCTTTCAAAACACAATACACTGTTCCTCACTTCAATACTAAAAAAGAATAGTAATTCCAGTGTTCACTTTACAAAGTGTTGTGAATAAAAGCGAGGACGACACAGTGGCTTCATCAAGACTGCTTAGGAACGTGGAAAATAATACCATCTTAGTCACGATTTGTGGTCAGTCGATTATGGTCTGTTAAAATGATGTTAAGTTTCCAATTATCTTGTAAAATACATTAAGAAAAACAAATGTGGAGCATGCTGAAGTTTTCTGCCTGTTATCTGTGTAAATAAAAAATCTTTAAAGTATATACACAGAGTGTGCAGACTTCCCAGGGTACACACCCTACATAATGTGCGTAGCACCAGATGAAAAAGCCACTTGCCCATCCTGTGGCTGGATGGAAGGCATCACACTGCCTTTGCTACAGAGGATGGAGACTGAGGAAGAAAAAGGCAGAAAATGAAGGGGAAAAACCACATCACTGTCCGAGCAAAAGGCTCAGAGCAGGAGGAATGAATGTTTGTGGCGAAACCCACCCAGCCAAGGGCACAACTTCCTTATAGTTCTGAAATGTACCACAAGGCCATGTAGAAAAGGCAAGAACACATTGGAAAATGTGATTACTGAAGGCTGGATAACCTTACAGTCTTTTATACATTTTGATACAGAACAGCACATTGGGTTCAAAATACAATACAGGTAATCTGACTTCATAATCATATGCTTTAAAAAGGTTCATCAATCTCTAGCCACCAAATACCAAATGGTTAGTAATTTAAGGAAAGTACTACTATGGTGAAAGGCTATCAAAAACTTCTAATTGAACAAATCAAAGAACAGAATATGGGCTTATGAAGATTTCATCTTCACAACAGGTAAATGACTAAGCAAGAGCAAAGCATCTTCAGGCACATGTCAATGCCAAAAACAATGAAAAAATGACAGTGAAAGATTTAGCTTACCAATAGAATCATTATTTCACTACCTTTTTTTTTTTTTTTTACATTCTATTATAAATGCTCAGTATACATATAAAACATCTTACCTTCAGAAGATTTGTCAAGTAATTCTTCAAAAATTCTTTAAGCCGTTTGTACAATTCCAAGCCAACAAACTGAGCTCCCCCCGGCGTCTGACCCTTTTTTGATTTAGAAGGAGGGACACCAGCCCCTCGAGCCTGGTTTGACTGGTGAACACTCGTGCAGTAGTTATAAACGTGACTTGGAGAAGAGTCAAGGAAATCAACAGGCATCATCAATGTCAACAGTGATTAATACGAACATATTTTCTTATAAGATACTTCAGTATCAATGTTTCCCATGTATCAACCAAAACCTGTTAAAGTTAGAGTGGAAAAAAGATCCCATTCACACACCAATAAAGCTAAGAGTCAGCCAGCCGAGGAGGATGGAACAACCTGGAGGAAGGTCACCAAGAAAACTCTGAACCTTCAAGATCGTCTAATGCCATTACCTTGTGGAAAACTGTCCTGAGAGTATATTAGAAGGTAAGAAAAGAACTGGCAAATGTACAAAGAAAAGGTTGCAAATGAAAAGAAAAAAAGCAACTATCTACTTCAGGGAAAACAACAAGCTATGACCATAGTCTATTATAATGCTTAGCTATGAATATTTCCAAAAGCATACGTCATAAATATAAAAATAACCAAAACTTTAAAATTATCTGTAAGTGGATTTAACCAAAGCTACCCTCTGAGAATGAAAAATGAAAAGCAGAAGACACGGCAGTGAAAGGGACGGAGTCCTCTATTACAACTGAAAGTCATGGATGCCTAAAGCTGGCCAATCAGAAAAGAGCAAGACCCAGGCACTATGGAGAGAGATGGAGATGTGGTCTCTCTCTTTTTTTTTTAATAACCTTTAATACTATTCCAGTTTATCTGCATGTACTTTACTTGGATAAAATTAATAGCAAGACACCAATACTGATTCAGACAGAAAGAAAAATCATGAAACAGAATATGCTGGTGTATTTAAGAACTTGCTATATAAAAACTGTTTCAAGTCAGCGGATAAAGATTATTGAATAAATGGCATTATAGGTGATTTCAAAAAAATTTCATATTCCAAAATATATTAAAAACAGATTAGGAATTAAAATATACAAACCGAAACCATAAAACAAAGACTATACACACAAATACTTTCTTTATCTGAGGCTGGAGAAGGCCTTTCTAAGCAGTCATATAATCACTTCATCTGAAATTTTGTAACTATTTTAGTAAGAGATATCTTAAAGTAACTACCTTTAATAAATAAAGGTAATTTAAAACAATGTGAAAAAAATTAATCCCTAAAGAAACAAGGATTCCAATAGAAAATCCAAAAGCTAAAAGAAATACGTATTCGTAGCCAAAAACCTAAGAAACCCCTCAATCTCAGTGGTAATCAAACAACTATGCCATAAAACACTGACTCATTTTATTAAATATTTCAAATATAGACAGAATCACAGATTATAATACACAACAAACTCTTGCAAACTCACGACCTAGTTTGGACAAATCTTATTACATTCCCATGCTTGTCTCATTCCATCCAAAGCCCCCTCAATTTTTTAGGAAATGAAATGATACAGAGTATACCTGACATACTAGGAACTCTTCCCTAATCGCACTCTGATCCTCCCCCTTTCCCTAGGGGCAAATGTCTCCGTGATTTGGTGTCTAACATTCCCATGAATGTTTTATATTTTACTGTCTAACAATGTATGAAATTATTTTGCATGTTTTCAAATTTTAGATTACACAAACTGTAACACGTTGTACATTTGCTTCTGCCAATTTGTTTCTGATAACATTTGAGACAGTTACAGCTGTATGTAATGTACTGTATAGCACAGATTTATAATTTATCCATTCTCTCGTTGCTAGACCCTGCTAAAGATCTTTCGGCAGGTTCCAAATTTTGGCATGATTCTACTGTATTTTCTTTTAAACCTGACATTTCTAATCCACCTTGATTAAAACTGTACATAACATGAAGAAGAAAAGTGATTTTACATTTCTCTGCATAGAAAACCGGTTCACAAACCACATGCTAAATCGTCTATCCTTTCCTGACTATATGTATTGCTACTTCTAGATAACTGTCCATTTCAATAAACTTTTCAAGTATACTGCCCAGTCAGTCTTCTTTTAAAAAATGCCTGCTAATTTTATTGTCCCCCTTTTAAAATATTTTTATTATTAATTTTGCCAGAGGCTTGTCTATTAGTCTTTTTAAGGAACCAGTTTGAGATTTATCCATTTTCATCACTGTACCTGTATTTCTACTGTTTTAGATTTACTTCTTTCTTTACATTTGCTCTCTTTCTACAAATCCTCGTTTGGTTGCTTAGCTTTGTAATTTGTCCTCTTTGTTCTTTTTAATATAAGCATTAAAAACTATAAGCATTAAAAACTACAGACTTTCTGAGCTTCCCTGGTGGTGCAGTGGTTAAGAATCCGCCTGCCAATGCAGGGGACGTGGGTTCGAGCCCTGGTCGGGGAAGATCCCACATGCCACGGAGCAACTAGGCCCGTGAGGCACAACTACTGAGCCTGCGCTTCTGGAGCCTGTGCTCCGCAACACGAGAGGCCGCAATAGCGAGAGGCCCGCGCAACACGATGAAGAGTGGCCCCCCGCTTGCTGCAACTAGAGAAAGCCCTCGCACAGAAAAGAAGACCCAACGCAGCCAAAAAATAAATAATTAAAAAAAATGTTTAAAAAAATATGATGAGACTTGTAGCTGAAGATGTAGTGATTTTTCTTTACATGTGCTTGAAAAAATGTCCACTCTCTAACTGCTGGACACATGGTTAAAGCAAGCTGGTCACTTTTGCTTTTCACATCTGCTGTATTGTCAGTGATTTGTCTGTTTATTAACTACTGAGAAATTTTTATTAAAATCCCCCTATCCAGTTATGGGTTTGCCAATTAGTCTTATAATTCTCTAAAAAATCTGCCACATATTTTGAGGCCCTGTTAATAAGTGTACAAATTTAGAATTCTATTCCTGGTGACTTGTTCTTTTTTATCATTAGAAAGTAACCATGTTTATTCTTAACAACAGGGCCTTAGAAATCTATCGTATCTGATGTTAATATGGTTTTTCCTATATTTTGGTTAGAATTCATCTCAAATACCTGTATTCCACCTCTTTACTTTCAACTTTTATATCTCTATGTTTCGGTTTGTCTACTGTGAATCACCACAGTAAGATTCACTTTTAAAATAGAAATTGAGTCAGACAGTCTCTGATGGGCAGGTTTAGTTTTAAGATTATTCTGTTTTCTACTGCTATCTTGATTAATTTCTACCACCTTATTTTGCATTTTCTATTTTAATTTTTTTTCTCTGTGCTTCTTGTTTTCTCCCCCTTTCCCTTATATTGGATCGATAGTTTCCTTATTCCACTGTAGTACTTTTGTTATGCTGGAGTTACACATCTTATTCAAATTCTTGTAATGGTTACCTTAAAATTTGGCATGCATATTTTGCTTTCACCAATTCTGGTAAATTCTTGGGTCATTTCCTCTTCAAACACTTCTGGTCCCCTTTCTATTTTCTCCTAGCTTCTCTGCTACATTTTCATGTCACCTCCTTATCTCAATTTATAACTTCAGTTACTTCCATCACTTTATCTTTGTTCAAACTTTCTAATTTTTCTTGATCTACCTACCACATCAAGTTAAGTAATTCTCTATCAGCTGTGTCAAATTTGCTATTTCCAATAATTTTATTTTACAATTGCAGATTTTCCCTATTTCTTTAAAAAGATGTCTTATTGTCCATAGTGTTTTGTTCCTTTATATTCTTGACTCTTTTACATCACTAATTGTTTTTAATACACTTAGAAGTGCTCTCTAAAGACCTTTCTGTTTGAAGTTCTTGAGGCTCTAGTTCTGCTGTTTGTTCTATATGCTGACTTGTTCACCTGGACCGAGACACTCTCCTTACTTTGTAACTTTGGGGCTTTTTAAAAACTCATTTTCAGTGGGGCTTTCACATTAATTTCCCAGCTTGGGGAAATCCCCCAGCAAGCTGGCAATACAAACTCAAATCCCAAAGACACCAGAGGTGACAAATTCTCAGGACGGATTCCCCCTCCAGTCCCCTCACATGCAGACCTTGGCTCAAACTACTTTCCTAGTGGCCCACCTGGGAGAGTGGGTCGATTATTTTGTTTTCCAGTTCACCTTTTCACTAAAGATTTCCATGGAAACATCAGCTTCTTGCCCGGGCGTAGGCTTTGCTCCTGTTCTGTGTGACCACTGCTTCCAGCCTACCCGCCCCCTCTCACCCAGATCCTCGGGCAGCACAGAGTCTCACTTTGCATCTAGCACCCAGTTTGAGGTGTTTGGTTCTAGGGAATTTTTTAGGTTACCTAGTTCAGCCTGACCTTTATTTCTCGGCAATATATTAATCTCTAGCTACTAAATTAACAAAGGTTTTAAAAACAAAACAAAACAAAACAGTCAAACCCAGTGATAGCCAAAGTGCAGGAACATGGGAGCATCTATCCATTGGAGGTCAGAGCATACACTGTTATATTTTTTTCTGGAATATAATTTGGAAATATTCAAAATTCAGGTGCATTCTTTTTGATACAGTAATTATCACAGGCATTTATCATAGTGAAATTATCATGCAAGTATACAAACACTTTAATTTAGCTATCAAACTATCACAGCATTGCTGAAGATGATAAAAAGAATTCTAACAACCTACTTGTCAAACATAATTAGTTAAATACACTGTTGGATTCACCTGAGGATACAATATGGAGAAAATATAGAGTGGTTATAAAAACTGCAATAATTTACCAAATTTCATCTAATCCAAGACTCTGGTCATAATATGTATCATTACTTTAAGTAACACTACAAAAATGCTGCCAATTAAAATCTGACACAGTGCGTTTAGATGGAATTTTTTTTATACTGACTGACTAAAAGATTAGTGGTTTAGACTTAAAAAGATTTATCACAACCTTCTTGTAAGCAAATAAAGAAAAGCTGAGAGCAGGCCACAGCCCATAGCCCACGGTGGGGTTTCTTTCTAATCTGCTCCCATCCTGAGCCTGGCTTGATATTAAAAGGTTTTGTTCTTCCCAGCCATACTCTTCAAATGGTCCTTAATGGTTTGCAGGCTAAGAACAAGGGTGGTGGTGGTG
>NW_006797698.1:3306629-3337309 GCF_000442215.2 Lipotes vexillifer
GGGGCAGGTAACTCGGCACAGGTGCAGGTAATGAGCACCTGACCAACCAGGGAGCCATGCCGCCCACTAGGGGTGCACTCAGCCCTGGAGTCAAGGAACGTGGGGTATGCATAGACCTATACAGAAAGATGTTAAAAAGATAACAGTAAGTGAAAAGCACAACTTAGAAATGAGCATTTTAGTATGGTTCCTTTGGACATGTAGATAAACTTTATGTATCTGTCCAGACATTAACAGTCATTACTTGGGGAGAGCAGGGCTAGCAAGGGTTTTAAAAAACTTTTAACTACAGACAGAATTCTTTCTTCTTCACAAAGTATTCTTTGTGCCCAGAACACACACTCTCACCCCACCATTACTTCCTTTCAGCCTCACCTCCTCAAAGAGGACCTGGAAACAATGCAAGGAACCCTGGGCCTCACAGAACAGACTGAAAGGCAAACTTTTAATGGGAAAAAAAAGCCCTTAAAAGCTCTTTTAAAATTTCTACCCACAGTTTAACGTTCATTCCCAAATTAGCATCACCCTCACCATTATCCAACCAGGCACGGAAAACGTGAGACAGTGCTGACTAGAGACAGTAGTGGTTAGGAGCTGTCCTGCTTTACAAAAGTTAGGTTTCCTTCTACCAACTTACATCTAAATTAGATGAAATAATGAAGAACTTATAATAAAAAGCAAGCGTGCTATGATCCACCCCTCCCAACCCACAGCAGCAACCGCTTTTAACTGTTTCTTGATTTAGTTCTTGTTTTTCAGGCAAATATACACATCTTCAAATCATACGCCTGTACTGTCTTTTGACTAATTAATCTTCGCGTAAGTTACTGAATTCCTGCCAACAGAAAACCTCTCTCGTGGCCACCCCCAACCCGATCCTGCCCTGGCAGTGCCCATGTCACTGTGGAGCCTGCGGGAGCTGCCGCTGAAACTTCAGGTTCTACTTAAACTTTGGCTGCGATCAGTACCAACGTATCTAACCACGTTCCTGTGGGATAGTAACTATAAACTTGAAAAAGTGTAAAAAGAACTGTCTGAAGGCACCAGAGAACAACCAAAAGGTGGCTTATACTGCAGAGTATCCTAGTCTTGGAAGAAGGGAACGGCACAACCCAAGCCTATAGACCTAAGAAACAGGAAAATGAGACGCACTCAAGAGAAAAGCAACAGAGACCAACCTGGAGGTGACCTGTCTCCAAATTAGGAGACAAGGATTTTAAAGCAACTATTATAGCTATACTCAAGGACACAAAGAAAAATAGGCTCATAACAAATGAAAATTAATTGCAGTAAAAAACAAACTATGAAAAAAAACCCAAATAAAAATTACAGAACTGAAATACATATTACCTAGAATAAGTTATTTAGTGGATGGGCTTGAGAGCAGAGTGGAAATGAAATAAGACTCATGAAGACAGACCAACAAAAATGATCAAGTCTGAAGAAGAAAGAGGAAAAAAAAAAAAGACTGCTGAAAACTAAAGGGGAGAAAAAATATTAAAAGTAGACTTGTAACATACAGCAAAAGAATATCACCACTACAAAGGCCAAATGACAGTGGAATAACATCTTTAAGTGTTGAAAGAAAAAAAGAAACCTATCAACCCCAAAATTCTTTATCCAGTGAAAATATTCCTCAAAAAGGAAGGCAAAATAAAGATAATTTCAAATAAAATAAAACTTAGAGACTTCACATAGTACAGACTTCAATTCTAGGTAGAGAGGAATTGATATCAGGTTGAATCTTGGATCTTCAGAAAAGAATGAAGAGCATTAGAAATAGTAGATATTTGGGCAAATATAAAAGACTATTTTTCTTAATTCTTTAAAATACAAAGAATGATTTAAAACTAAAATTTATAATATTGTCTTGTGGGTCTTAAAACTATTTAGATGTAATATAAAGGATGAGCTTGGGATAGTAAATGGAACACTGCAGTTACAAAGTTTCTATGTTTCCTGTGATGTCATTCAATATCAACTCTAAGCAGCATATTAAAAAAGAAATAAAAGGATACATATTGTACTCCTTAGAGCAATCTCACACACACACACACACACACACACACACACACACACACACACACACAGAGCAGGGGAATAGCTAAAAAAGCCAGCAGATATATTAAAATGCAATTCTGAAAAAATTCAAATAATCCAAAAGAAGAGAGGAAAGCAGGAACAGAGAAATTTTTTTACAGGGCAGAAAAAATAATAAGATGGTAGGCCTAAAAACCAACCTATTAATACTTATAATAAGTGTTAGTAGACTAAAACCTACAATCAAAAGGCAGAAATGATCAGAAGGGACAAAACAGCAAGACCTTTCAATATGCTGTTAAAAGAGACACAATTTAGATATAAAGACACAGACAAATTGAAAGTAAATAGATGGAAAAAGGTGACCATGCAAACACTAAGCATAAGAAGGCTGAAGATGCTACAACAGTATCAGACAAAACAGACTTCAACAAAACAAAATATTACCAGATATGAGGGACATTTCATAATAATAAAAGGATCACTTTACCAAAAGGACATAATCATAAATGTATGCTCTCCTAATAGCAGAGCTTCAAAATACATGAAGCAAAATATGACAGATTAAAGGGAGAAAAAGACAATTCCACAATCATAGGATAAGATTAAAAATCCCTCTCTCAGCAACTAGACCAAAGGCGGGGAAGTGGGGAAAGTAGTCATGACACAGCCAACCTGATTGACACTATCAATCACCTTCACCTAATTCTATACCCAGTGGATGCTAGTAAACTGTCTCTCTCAAAAGAAAAAAAGATAAAAGCCCTGACTGTAGCCTTAGCAGCTATCTGTGGGTAAGACTCCCTCCATGGCAGATTTCAAGCTACCAACATGACATTACTGACAGGGAGTTGGGGAGAGATGTGCATAATCATCTCCCACAAGCCAATAGGATCCTGCCCCAGTCTACACCCAACAAATTCACATTCTTTTCAACAGTACATTGTATGCTCAGCAAATAGGCCGCTTTCTGGGCCACCATGGCCCTCAATACATTTTAAAGGACTGAACTCATACAGAGTATATTCTCTGACCAAAATGGAATTAGAAATCTGCAACAATAAGCTACCCTGGAAAACCTCTAATATTTCTAACTAAACAACACACTTCTATAAAACCCAAGGGTCAAAGAACAAATAACAAGACATAAATTGTTTTGAACTAAATGATAATGAAAATACAACAAATCAAAATTTGTGGAATGAAGCTAAAAATCCTTACAGAGAAATGTGTACCTTCAAATACTTACACTAGAATAGGTGAAGATGATATTAAGATGACAATATTTCTTATTATTAAGATGACAAACTGATCTACAGATTCAACACAATCCCTATCAGAATCCCAGCTGACTTCTTCGTAGGAAGTGACAAGCTGATCCTAAAATTCATATGGAATTGCAAGGGACCCAAAACAATCTTGAAGAAGAGCAAAGTTGAAGACCTTACACTTCCTGATTTCAAAACTTATTACAAAATTACAGTAATCAAGACAGTGAGGTACTGGCATAGGACAGACACATATATCAGTGGAACAGAATTGAGAATCTAGATATAAACCCATGTCTCTGTGGACAACTAATTTTTGACAAGGGTGCCAAGACCATTCAATGGGGGAAAAATGGTCTTTCAACAAATGGTGCTGGGACAACTATATAGTGACATGCAAATATATGAAGGGGGACCTTTACTTCACACCGTATATAAAAATTAACTGAAAATGGATCAAAGACCTAGAACTAAGAGCCAAAACTACAAAACTCTTAGAAGAAAACATAAAAATAAATCTTCATGACTTTGAACTTGGCAGGGGACTCATATATGTCATCAAAAGCATGAGCAACCAAAGAAAAAAATGAACTGGATTTTATCAAAATTTAAAAGTTTTTCGTGTCAAAGAACACAATCAAGAAAACGAAAAGACAATCCACAGACTGGGAGAAAACAATTTATCAATCATTTATCTGATAAACTAGTTGAATATGTCAAAAACTCTTACAGCTCAATAATAAAAAGACAACCCAATTAAAAAATGGGCAAAGGCTCTTAACAGACATTTCTCTGAAGAATGTATAAAAATTGCCAATAGATACATCATTAGTCAACAGGGAAATGCAAATCAAAACCATAATAAGACACCACTTCGTACCCATTAGGATGGCTAGAATCAAAAAACTCAGATGGTAACAAGTGCTAGCCAGGATGTGGAGAAACGAACCCTCACACACTGCTGGTGGGAAGGTAAAATGGTATTATCATCCACTTTGGAAAACATTCTGGCAGTTTTGCAAATGGTTAAACATAGACCTACCATCTGACCTAGAAATTCCATGCCTAGGTATCTAACCAAGAGAAATAAAAGCATATCCATATAGAAACCTGCACACAAATGTTTATAGCAGCACTATTCATGATAGCTATAAAGTGGAAATAGCACAAATGTCCATTAATTGATGAATGGATAAACAAAATGTAGTATCTATATCTGTATCTATACAGTGGAATATTATTTGGCCATAAAAACAAATGAAGCAGTTATGTACGCCACCACATGGATGAGGCTTGAAAACACGGTAAAGTGGAAGATGCCAGACACAAAACTAGTCTACTCAGTTTACTATAACACAATACCACAGACTGGGTGGCTTAAACAACAGAAGTTAATTTTCTCAGAGTTCTGGAGGCCAGAAGTGCGAGATCAAGGTGCCAGGGTTGGTTTTGGGTGAGGCCTCTCTTCCTGGCTTGCAGATAGCTGCCTTCTCCCTGTGTCCTTGGAGAGAGAGCTCTCTGGTATTTTTTCCTTTTCTTATAAGGACACCAATCCCATAGGATCAGGGCCCTACCTTACGGCCTCATTTACGCTTATTTCTCTAAAGGTCCCATCTAAATACTGTAAAACTGGGGTTAGGGCTTCAACATATGAATTTGGGGGGGCATACACTTCAGTCCACATATTATATGATTACATTACATAAAACGTTCAGAATAGACAGATCTATAGACCGAAAGTAGATGAGCATGGAGGCGGGGGACTAAGGGAGTAATAGCTAAAGGGTACAAGGTTTCTTTCTGAGATGATGAAAATGTTCTAAAATGTGATGATTGAATATATCTGTGAATATACTGAAAACCACTGAAATGTACATTTTAAATGGATGAATTGTATGGCATGTGAACTGTATCTCAATAAAACTGCTATTAAAAAATATTCAATGTAATCCCAATTGTAATCCAGAAACCTACAGGGTAGAAACTGACAAGCTGACAATAAAACTTATAGAGAAATGCAAAGGACCTAGAGTAGTCAAAAATCTTGGGGTAGGAGAACAAAGTTGGAAGACCTATACTACCTGACTTCAAGAGTTTTCATACATACAGTAATTAAGAAATTACAAAAAATGAAAACACCAACCAATAATCCCACATAAATATAGATGTAAACATATTGCACAAAAAAGAAATCAAATTAGTAGTATGTCATTCCTTTAGGATGGATACATATCAATGAAACAGAATTCTAGAAATAGCAACTACTTATATTGTGACTTAGTTTTAACGAAGGCACCAAAGCAACACACTGGGGGAAACAAATGATGCTGGAATAACTGGAGAACCACGTGGGGGAAAGATTAACCTCAAGCCCTACCCCACACCACACACACAAGTTAACTCAAGATGCATCACAGACCTAAATGTAAAAGCCCAAACCATAAAGCCTCAAGAGGAAAACACAGTATCTTTGTCATCTAGGCAAAGGTTTCTTATAGGTCACAGAGGATGATAACTGTAAAAGAAAATAAAACAAATTAGGTTTCCTCAAAATAAAAACAACCTGCTCACTCAAAGACACCATTAAGAACAGGAATAGTAAGCCTCAAACTGGGAGAAAATAGTAGCAAGACATATCTTGATGATATGATAAAATGCTGGCATCCTAAATATAGTAAGAACTCCTACAACTCAATAATAAAAAGGATATTAATCCAAAAGTTAAAAAAAAAAAAGTGAAAGACTCAGATACTTTACAAAAGACGACATACAAATGGTCAGCTGGCATATGAGAAGGACTCAACATCATTAATCACTAGGGAAATGCAAATTAAAACCAGGAGATACCACAACACTCCCAAAAGAACGGCTGAAATTAAAGAGAATGACATTCCGAGCAGATGTTGGCAAAACTGTAGGACAACTAGAACTCAGAAACATTGCTCACATGAATTCAAAATGATACAACCACTTTGGAAAAAGAGTTGGCTAGTTTCTTATAAAGTTAGACATACTATTACCATACATTCCAGCAATCCCACTGCTATGTGTTTGCCCAAGAGATATAAAAGATCTCCACTTAGATGTTCATAGTAGTTTTATTCATTACAGCCCCAAACTGGAAACAGCCCAGGTATCTGTCATTAGAAGAATGAATTAAGAAACTGTCGTATTCATACAATGGAATATTACTCAGCAGGACAAAAGGGGGTAGGGAAACTACTGCTACTTATGATAACATGGATAAATCTCAAAAATATTGAGTGAAAGCAGCCTTACATGAAGTGGTTCACACTTCCTTTACACCACTTGGTACATACTTTCCTTTAGATGAACTTCTAGGACAGGCCAAACTCATCTATGGTGGTTGCCTTGGGGGAGGCCAGGATTAACTGGGAAGCATTAAGGAACTTTCTGTGGGGATGATTATGCCCTGTAACTTGGTAGGGCTTTGGGTTACTTGGGCAAATGTGTTAGTCAAAACTTACCTACTGGAAACTATAAACAAATATCAAACTCCAATGATGTACATGCCTAAGCATTTAGGGAGAAGTGTATTGATGTCTACAGCTTACTCTGAAATGTATGAAATAAAATGGATGGATGGATATGGGGATTCAGGATAGACAGATATGTAATTAAGCAAGTTCATTTAAATGGGTCTTCACTCTAAAATTCTTTTGACTTCTTTGTATGTTTGAAATTTTTTACAATAAAAGGTTGAGGGACTTCCCTGGTGGTGCAGTGGTTAAGAATCCGCCTGCCAAGGCAGGGACATGGGTTTGAGCCCTGGTCTGGGAAGATGCCACATGCCACGGAGCAGCTAAGCTCGTGCGCCACAACTACTGAGCCCGCGTGCCTAGAGCCTGTGCTTCGCAACAAGAGAAGCCACTGCAGTGAGGAGCCCGCGCACCGCAACGAAGAGTAGCCCCCGCTCGCCGCAACTAGAGAAAGCCTGAGCAGCAACAAAAACCCAACGCGGCCAAAAAATAATAAATAAATAAATTTATCAAAAATAAATAAAAGGCTGAAAACTCCAAGACAGAAAATAACATATAACAACCTTCAAAACAAAACATAAAGAACACTTGAGCCTCTGATGTCATTTGCTAAAGACAATTAGACATGCTTTATTACCTAAAATCAAAAGCAAAGATACAAAACCAGTCATTCATAAAACTGCTGAACAAATGCCTGTGTACCACTTTGGTCCTTTTATTAAGACTTACTGTAATAACGGTGCTCCCGGCTAATTACATTGTGATGGGCTAATCACTTAAGACAGGTGGTCAGACTCCAACTATTTCAGTATTTGAGGCTGCTAAATTATGTTCATTTTCCTTAACCGTGCCTCTTCATAATGACAGGCTTAGGGCTTCTGATATGCCTTACATGCTACTCTTGGTAACTGAAGGCTGGGTTCCACTCAACACACTCATGGTCTTAATTCCGGCAGCAATTGCAACAGCTCCCCAGCCTTCTAGCTTCAGTTTAGACAGACTGCTCTCTAGACCCACTGGGCGACACTAATCCAGGAACTGCATCCTGTTCTCAAATTCAGTCCACAGGTTGTTGGATATCTCTTAATTCTCTGTGCACAGAAATTGTGGGATCGATCTTTTCTTCCTTTATTATCTTGGGCGCTAGAGATATAGCACCTTCAGTTCTGGGAAGTTACTTTTCACTCTCTATTAAAAACATTATAAATTCAAAAAAATCTTCCCCTGTTTTTCTCTAGAATTCCTAACCGTCAGATAATAGGCCTCCTGGGTGACTCCTGTCTCCAAAGCTACTTGTCCTTTTATTTTACTTTTTACTGTCCTTCTAGGTCTTCAATTGTTCTTCTTTTTAAAATCTCAGTTACCATTTCAAATGTGAGTTCTTTTCTCATAGCATCCTGTTCCTAACTCACTGTCATAATGAGAAGCTTCTCGTATCAGACAATGTTACTTTTTAAAACATATTCTTCTTTTCCCTGTACTATCAGTTTCTTCCTGTTCCCTTTTATTCTTTGTGTGTGTATTCTGTTCTTTCATACAACTATTAATCCTTAGTACTCACAACGATAAGCTACTAAAAAACTAGCTGGAAACACCACTGGCCTGAGTGAGGCTGGTGGGCCACAGTTCTCTGAACGGCTCACCTTTCACGTCAATAAATGCATTTATTTCTCAGGGCTGTTCAATTTTTCCAGAGCACTGTTCTGTCTCCAGCATCACCACCAGTTTTCTGAATATATGGAATTAGGGACCAATCACTCTAAAGGCCAACTTTCTATCATAGCCACTGTTGTTGCTTCCTATTCATGACAACCTCTGCTAGGCCTCCTGTTCCCAAGTTTCTGCAGCAGGTCCCATTCAATGTGTTCTACATAGAAGCAACAAATCTTCTTGCTTGGGATGCAGACTCTTGACTACCGTGTGTCCTATACCTGAGTAGAGGGAAAGGACAGGCTTTCAATTTCACCGATTTTGAATCCATCCCTCACCTCCCAAGCACTGCCCAGTCTCACGCCTCCACCTTTCGCCAAACCGGAGCCTTCAGGTCCCAAGCTTCTCCAGTCCTGCAGGGCCAGTGGTGCTCTCCTCTGGGGATGTACCCTCTAAAGCGAGGCTTCCTACACCCTGGTGATCAGTACTGTGACTCTATCTGCTTTTCATTCTCCAAAAAAAAAATTGTTAAATTCTCATCTATGATGTCTGTTTTCTTCCATTCTTTGTCTTCATTGATTTAAAAATTATTTTACTATCATTTTAGTGATGTCACAAATGAGAAAGTCAAAACATAAATTTCAGCTTCAACCAGAAGCCCAGAAATTTGCTCCTTTTGTTTCCTGTTTCTACCCTAGTTCAGAACTTACACAACATCACACTTGGAATACTAAAACCAAGTTGGTCTTTCTGTGCCTTTGATCTCTTTTCCTGTTTTAGTCCCATTTGGTTTCCAGATTCATCCTCCTAAAGTCATTAGTTATCAAGTCATATATCCATCTCTATGGACCTACAACACTTTAAAACAAACAAACAAACTCATTTACCTGGTATTCACGGTTCACCAGAGTCTGGAGTCACTCTGTATCAAAGCCAGTTAAACTAACTTGCGCAGCCATTCTTACAGCATCTATTCAAGCTGACCAGCATCGTGTTCTCTCAAAGTGCTACCTCCCACTTTCATGTTCATCTTTCTCCCTCCAGCAAAACTCTGCAAGACTTTCATCCCTTTGTTTCTCCTTACCTATACCCATCCTTTGAGGCCCACTTAACCTCTGCTAGTTCTTGAAACTTTCCAACCTTGGAAGTGTCAGAATCCTTCTCCCTCCTCCTCCAAGCATCCCCTCTGTACTACCCGTCATAATATACTTCCTAATTCATGAAACGAGACCATCAAATATTCCGTCACACACACACATCCCCCTCTACCCACTTCACTAGGGATTTGAGATAGCTTATGAGAAGACCTGAAACGTAATAGAAAAATAAAAAATACAAGCCCAGATAATATTTACAGAACACAAAAATAAGACAGGATACAGGACTTCCCTGGTGGCGCACTGGTGAAGAATCCGCCTGCCAATGCAGGGGACACGGGTTTAAGCCCTGGTCCGGAAAGATCCCACATGCTGCAGAGCAGCTAAGCCCGTGCGCCACAACTACTGAGCCTGCGTTCTAGAGCCTGCGAGCCACAACTACTAAGCTCGTGTGCTACAACTACTGATTCCCACGCACCTAGAGCCCGTGCTCTGCAACAAGAGAAGCCATCGCAATGAGAAGCCCTCGTACCACAACGAAGAGTAGCCCTCACTCACTGCAACTAGAGAAAGCCCGCGCGCAGCAACGAAGACCCAATGCAGCCAAAAATAAATAAATAAATAAATTTATTTAAAAAAAAAAAAAAAAAAAGACAGGGTACAAAATTATTGTGTCTATGTCAGCATCCTAAAACTTACTTAAACAAATAACCATGCATTATTAGAAATGAACATATTTCACATCTGAAGGGCTACCTGCCAAAATTAATTCCAGTTTCAGAGTATTTATCTTCCGCATTTCTAATAGCATTTAAGTAACAGAACTAACTGTTAGGGCAATTCCTACTCCTGACTAAAGTACAAATATTATCAAAGGAATCAAGGAAAAATGAATTTTCCTATTGTCTCTAACAAAGACGTCTGTTTCCAGAGCACACAAGAACAATTACAAGTGCTCAGATATAAGCTAAAAACGGTATCACGACAGGACCATTTCTCACACTCACCAGGAGGATTCAGAGCAAGTGCTCTGCAAAGACTGATGACCAGGGAACCATCACAGGTACATGTTTACTTACACTTGGGAAATGCTGTTAAAGGTTATTTCTAAGTTACATACAAACACTCGTTTTCTGTATGATGTATGTGTGTGTAGATAACACTCAGACAGAGGTACCCAAAACAGCAGTGCGGGGACTGCCCGGGGGCTGAGAGACATGAAGGACATGTGGATGGAAAGAACTCGTACTTCTCACTGTGTGTCCTTTTAAACCTCTAGATTTTACCACAGGATCATTTGTCTAAAAAACAAAAATTACTAAAAAGCCCCCCAATGGGTAGCTGCGTCTGACTGTGGAAGACTTCAGCCCGAAGCCCGGCTAGGCCTCATAGAAGATGGTGGCCGGGGGGCCCATGCTGGCTGTTTTCCTGAAGAGGAAACTGACACAAAGTTTATCGGGAAGATACCAACTGGTGGATGCTTCTGAGGGAGTCGTGAACACCTTTCACAAAAGAACAGCACCAGCTGCGCTCTGAGCCCAGGCTGCGTCAGCAGAAAGGCGAGACCCACGGCCTCCCACCCAGACAGACCCACAGAGCTTTAACGACGTGCAATCTTCACTTTGTAGTGTTTTTTCTTGGCTTTAAAATCAACTGTGTGGGGAAATGCTATCAGAAAAGGAAAAAGCAGACTCCTAATGTGCATCAGAAGCTGCAGGGTGGGGACTTCACTGGTGGCGCAGTGGTTAAGAATCCGCCTGCCAATGCAGGGGACACAGGTTTGAGCCTTGGTCTGGGAAGATCCCACATGCCGCGGAGCAACCAAGCCCATGCGCCACAACTACTGAGCCTGCGCTCTAGAGCCCGCGAGTCACAACTACTGAGCCTGCACGCCGCAACTACTGAGCCCAGGCGCCGAGAGCCCGTGCTCCACGACAAGAGAAGCCGCTGTGATGAGAAGCCCGCGCACCGCAACGAAGAGTAGCCCCTGCTCGCCACAACTAGAGAAAGCCCGAGCACAGCAATGAAGACCCAACGCAGCCAAAAAAAAATAAATTAACAAAAAAATTTTTAATTAAAAAAAAAAAAGCTGCAGAGAGAAGGCGTCTGTGCAGGGGACCGGCCCTCCACACACGTCACTGGTACGTCCCGTGTGTCACCTGGACGGGGAGGACCAGCCGGGCCTGAGGGGCTCTGGAAGGGGCGTGGCCCACGATTGCTGGGGGTGGTTCATTCCACTGCGGGAAACCACCGACCTCAGGCTCCTGGCTGAAGAGCGGGGGCTCCTCCTGCAGCCCCCCGCCCCAAGCCCACCTGTACCACCCGCCCTTCCGACACGGGCAGCTGCGTGTCAACAGGGCATTGACTGTATAATGATGATGACTGTATAAACTCAGTAAACATGACTCAGATTTAAAAGTAAAATGGTCACAGGTCTAAAATGATTTTTAAAGCAAAAACAAAATAGAATATGAAGAAAAGTTAAATATGGGAATTAAGAGGAAATAAGGGGAAAAAACCCTCAAGAGGTAAAAGTAAACTAAAAACCTAACAGGCAATTAAATAGAAGCTTCCTTCAGTAGTCAGTGGGTGGTTGTTTTACACTAAGTCAGCGAGAGCCTGAGAAACCCCCAGTATCTGACTTTTAAAACTTTGGGCTTGTTTTCAAAAGGTTCCCTGGAAGAGTTCCTTTGGCAACACGGCCAGAGGCGGGCAGTAAGTGGGACCCTAGGCAGACACCTGGGGTCTCTGTCTGCAGGCGGCCAGGATGGCACGGTGGCCTGGCGGCACTGGGTGTTCGAGAGCCGAGCCTGGTTCTGCCTCCGAAACGGGCCTACGACTCTTCTGTATCCTAGAACTGCTCCATCATTTGCCAAAACACACTTTTTGCATGATTGGTTGGGACAAGTCACCGCGAAAGGGGTCGGGTGACATGCAGCCATCTCCTGGCTGCCCGCCCTGCCGCTGTCATCCTAGGTGCTGCGTGTGATGACACGCTGTCCCAGCTGTGAGGCCGAGGGAGCCTGTAAATGCTTTAGGATAAGGCAGATGCCCCCACTGTCTGTTACCACACAGTAGCAGGCCGTCTACATAAAGTCAACACATCTGGGGAATCAATTTGTGACTTTTAGTTACTACCAAACTCAAGCCATTTTCATTTTCTAAAAGAAAAGTCAAAGAAGCAAAACTAAACAGAACTGAACCACTTTCTACTACCACTTCTTTATCTAACTGAACTTAGTGGAAATTTAAGCAACTGCTTGTATGAAAATCATTTGGAAAGGCTCTGCACTAAAAGTTGTGTTGAAAATACTTCCTATCTTCGTGTCAACAAAGGTCCCACCTGCAGCCAGTGGCAAGAGAGGCAGGCCTGCCTACCATCCCGCACTGTCGCCTGTACAGTTATAAAAGAATCAGGTTCTCTCTAGGCTGTGGTAGGTACAGCGCTGAAAAGGAAAATCCCAGACGAAGCAAATAAGTTCACATTTATTTCAAAGGCAGAGACTCCATGCAATGGACTGTGATTAACTATAAAATTTGTCTCAACGACGCTCAAAGTGCTCTAAGTATATACACTATGAATCAGATTTAGAAGAAAAAAGCTGAACATACCACATTTATACTAATAAACCAAAAACGTTGCTTCTAGAGACAACTATGCAATATAATTATCATTTCTGTGGGTTCTCTCTCAAAGATAGATAAAATTTCTCAATCCCATAAACTATTTTAATAGTACGATGTCAGTAATGAAAGGTAGGGAGGATTTTGCAAGTAGGTATAATAACTAGGACCTATATTTGCATAAGGAAAACCAGCAAAAACGAAATAACTGTATTTTTTTAATATGCATGTTCTATACTGAAAATCTAGAAAGCACAGATGAGCTTTTTTTTTTTTTAAGTCACCTATAAGCCCAATACATACGGATAGCCACTTTCAATACTACGGAAAGCTTTTCAAAAGCAGAGAGGATGCCGTGAGGGTTCACAGCACACAGACCACTTCCTACCCTGCTTTGCCCGTTATTACGAACATTATTACATGTCAGTGAATAGTCTTCAATGAATCTTTAATGGCTCTTTATAGCTATTTTATACCAAGTCCTTAATGTTGAAGGCTGAGGTTGTTTTCTGTTGTTTCCTATTATTAAAGTATTCCGAACAACCATGCACATACAATTTGGACACAATTATTTCCTTAGGACAGAGTTAAAAGTTAAAAAATCACCAGACCAAAGTACATTTTTACGTCTTTATATTTCTAAATTTCTCCAGAAAGATCATAGCAAACTAACACTCCCACCTGACTGCAGGGGCTCCAGCTCCCTTCACTCTGGCCAACACTGGCTACGACCATTTCTTTAAAAATGTTTTCAAAATGATAAGTTTAAAAAATTTTTAATTCTTCATTTCTTTAATAATTAAGAGGTTGAAAATTTTCCTATATGCTTGCTGACCATTTGCATTTCTTCTTTCTGTGAACCAGTTACATCCTTCAGAACCATACTCTAAAAGTATGGACATATATATATATATATATATATATATATATATATATATGTACGAACAGTCGCATACATTTGGAAAAAATACTTCTGTACATTTAGGTTTATTTGCTGTAAGCCATGCTCATTAGGTGAGCAAAATCAGATGAATGTAAGACTCCTGAATAAAAAGTATACAAGATGAAAAATGTCCAAATACCTTCATCGCCTACATGGTTATTTCAAAATGGACATGGACCATTATGAATCTATTGTGAAAACAATCTGTGACTCTTTCTGTTTGATCCGATTTTCTAGAAGACTGAGTTTCTATAAAGGAAAGAGAACTCTGCAGCAGGTAGGCCAAGAAGAAAGGCCGCCACCTGGAATACCGGTCCTGCATCCACAGCTCCTGCAGAGGAGCCGGCGACCTGAGCACAGTGACAGCGGCAGCGACACGACGGCCCAGCTGGCAGGTGATGAGCTGCAGCAGGACCAAGCACATCCTGGCGTGTCAACCCTGCAAGGCCTACGCTGCAGGCTGCCAGGGGCCCAGCAGACTCGCCTGGGTGAAAAATTGCCCCAGCCCCAGTGATGGTGAACTTTGTCAGAGTATCGGGACAGAGATTAACTGAATTCTGAATGCACCTGTGTTATAACTTACTGAGAGGTGCAGTCAAGGCTAGGCAACGGGAATGTGATCCTTAGTGTACTGGTCCGGGAAAAAGAACTTTGAAAAAACAGGCTAAGAAAGCAGAATAAACTAATTCAGCTCACAGCACTACAGGGAGAAAAACAGCCACTTTTAAGTTTCTGAGAACTAACGCAGGCAGAGAGAAAAAAAGAGAAAGACATCACCATGGAACTTTAAACTGACTCCAAGGAAGCTAAAATTATGATTTGAAATGAATAATGACTTCAGAACAAGAGAATTTTGACCTGGGAGTGAGAAGCAGGTAGATCTGGGGCCTAGCAAAACCAACAAACTGAACCAGATGGCCTGATGTCTAGACTAGACTAGACCAGACTGGCTGTTCTCGGTTATGCCACAGGGGTCCCCTCATCACGCTGCACTCCCTTCACCAACATCTGCCTGCGAGTCGGGACCCAGGCCTGCTCTCTGAGCTGGGCATGGCACCGGGAACATACAGGTGTCAAGAAACTTAATAGGAAACTTAATTACCTATTTCAAGTTCAAGAGAAAGGAAACCTACTATTATTTACCCACCGGCAGAGAATGTACTCCTACATTTTACTGCAAACAAAAGAAAAGAAAAGAAAAAAAAGTGGCTGCATTGTAACTCTACATGCCTAAGACCGTCCTAGAAAATCAGAACCGAATATGACATACAGTGGGGGAGCAAGAGCCTCCGGCTAAACTTTAGAAGAAAAAGGAAACGTCTGTGAAACGGCCAGACACAAAGTTAACTGAACTAGATCTTTCTGACTGTAGAAGCTCTGGGACTTTCTTTTTTTTTTTTTTTTTTTTTCCCCAAGTTCCCTTCTCTTTCCTTTGCCATTCTGAGTTGAAAAATCAAGAAAAATGTTTACGCTGTATAATAACCCACCTTCTTGTTATAGCACCAATAAATGCCAGAGGTTCCTAAACGCTCGAAGAATATCTGTTTCACATCCAGAAGTAGGTTACTGTTCTCTAGAAAATATGTCACATGGTTCTCCAGGATGAACGAAGGGTCTCAAATCTAGCTGTCAGCTACTGGCCACAATTATGGGGAAAGGATCCCTCATTTTTCTCCCAGGCAGCTTCCCTCTCCTCCCCTTCTGACCCCCTCTCCCTCACCAGCTCCTGAAAAGGCCAGGACTTTGAAGGGTGACACTACAGCAGGGAGATGCACAGGCTGCTCCCTCTTCCTGGGACCGAAAGCACCTCCCAGCCTGAAACACAACCTCACAATCCAAAGTGTTAAATCATCTGTCACTGGAGACCAGCCTGGGGGAGATTATTTTAAAGGGCGATGCAGTCAAGCGGTTACATGGGAGGCTGAACATACACCCGAAAGAGAAAACTTTTAAAAATACTGTTATGGGCTTCCCTGGTGGCGCAGCGCTTGAGAGTCCGCCTGCCGATGCAGGAGACGCGGGTTCGTGCCCCGTTTCGGGAAGATGCCACGTGCCGCGGAGCGGCTGGGCCCGTGAGCCGTGGCCGCTGAGCCTGCGCGTCCGGAGCCTGTGCTCCGCAAATGGGAGAGGCCACGACAGTGAGAGGCCCGCATAACGCAAGAAAAAAAAAAAAATAAAATAAAATAAAATAAAATAAAAATAAAAATACTATTATGTAAACTGAGGCTGGGATAAAACTGCAGCATGGCGACACACAGTTTCCAAACATACCGTATGTTAACTCACCGAAATGGAGGTGTAGATGTGTTCTAGAAAACTGTGTCAGATGACTCAAGGTCTTCTACTTAGGAAAATAACACTGATGGTAGAAATGCAGGTAAAGGGGGGAATAAAATTTTATGATTTTCAGTAATTAAATTAATAAATGCAAATAGACATTCTGTTTCATCTGTATCCTAAAAGTTAATAATTAAGAGTTGATCAAACCCTCTTCTTTGCAACTTCGTAAGAAAAATATAGAAAATACTTTGGGAACAGTGATTCATTCACATACAAAATCTGAAGGCCACACAGTGAGTGGATAAAGGCAGTTTCTAGATTCAGGCTACTAAGAATTTTAGACAGGCATCATCACTGACCAATGGTTGCTATAACAACTAGGCAAGTTACTTGCGTTTTGGAGATCATGTTTCTGACAGCACTGGAGGAGGGCTACTACCACCAACCCCCGTGGGTGACGTAAGCCTTAAATAACATGTGGACGGTTCTTAGCACAATGTCTGACACACAGGACTCAAATGGTAGCTATGATTTCATAGATATTATTTCATAATATCTAAAGAATTAAAGTCAGATGCTTTAGACTCAGTTCAGATTCTCCACTCCTACTAAATATATGCAGTTATTATTTTCTCAGACAAAACTGGAAAAATAATACCCAATTTAATAGTATTCCTAAAAAAATTAAAATTGAAGGTGTCAGAACTACAAATTATAGTTATTGGTAGAATAAAAGAACTTAGTAATTGCAGCACGCAGACAAGTCTCTACTTTCTCTGAGTTCTAAGAGCAAAACATTTGATTGGGCTAAGGAACAATATGAGGTGGTCAAAAATTACAACTAATAAATTCCCCAGAGACAAACCAGCAGCTAAATTTCCATGATGTCTACACTAGGGCTCCCCTGTTGTTTGCACACCAGGAATCCAACTAAGTGCCTTACCGTCTCACAACTGGAATCACCATCTTTATATCTATTACTTACAAGAATTTAAAAAACAACAACAACAACAACAACCCATCATACCTAGCAAGCCACAACCCTCGAGTGGGTCAATATCCTCTAATTTGCAAAGATTCTACTGTCCTTAAAAGTGTTCTACATATCACAACCCAGCAGTTCCACTCCTGCATATATATCTAAGAGAATTAAAAACACATGTCCACACAGAAACTCATATACAATATTCACAATAGCCAAAAAGCAGAAACAACCCAGATATCCATTACTGATGGATAAACAAAATATGGAATACGCATTCAACTCAGACGTAAAAAGGAATGATGTGCTGACACGTGATACAAGGATGAAGCCTGAAGACATTATGCTAAGTGAAAGAAGCCAATCACAAAGGCCAGACACTGTGTGATTCTATTTATGTGAAATGTCCAGAACAGGCAAATTCACAGAGACAGAAAGTAGGTTAGCAGTTGCCAGAACCTGGGGGAGAACAGAATGGGAAGTGACTGCTAATATGGGTACAGAGTTTCTTTGGGGGGGGGGGGGGACACAGGACGGTGATGAAAATACTCTAAATTTAGACAGCAGTTACGCTTGCACAACACGGGACTATACTAAAAACTGCTGCATTGTACACTTAAAAAGGGGTGAGTTTTTTGGGTATGTGAATTATATTTCACTAAAGCTGTTTTTTTAAAGTATTTTACAGTGTAAGTATATACACATTTATGAATATCTGTACATACTTACAGTAAGGTTTAAATTTAGAGATAGACATATAGTTTCATATCTATTTAAGTTAATGTTAATTTTTTCAGATTATAAAACATTAGCATAGTTGAGGGCATACTGGAATATCGCATTGACAATCACTGATACATATTAAAGATTTACTTAAATCTCCACTGAACTGGCAACTTTAAACTCCTAGAACCAGCAACCTGCTCTTTGGTGAGTTAGCTTAAATTGCAACTGCTTGTATTTGAATGGAATCAAGAAACTCTACTAGTTAAATAATATGTCTTGGAGTACAGGTGTCCCTCGATACCTGTGGGGGACAGGTTCCAGGAACGCTCCCCGCCAACAATACCAAAACCCGTGAATGCTCAAGTTCCTTATGTAAAGTGGCTAGTACAGTTGGAGTTCCGCATCTGCGGATCAGGAGGGCCGACTGTATACAACAGACAACGTATCCTTCGTAGCACACAGCGGTCCCCTGCACCCATCGTGGACCACATAATAGTGAGTGAAACACTTGAACACATTATTTGTAAAACAAGGCCATGACAGTACAACTTTTAGCTCTATGTGGTGACCCTTTAGACGGGAGTCAGCAAACCTGTCCCTTAAAGGACCAGACAGTAAATACACAGCTCTGTGGATCAGACCGTTTCTGATGCAAGCTATTCCACTCTGCCCCCATGGCATGAAGGCAGCCCGGCACAATATAGAAACCAATGCTCCCCGGCTTTAACCAGCGTTGTCCAGCAGAACTTCCTGCAATGATAAAAGTAGTCTATTACCTACTGAGCACTTGGAAACACGGCTACCACGACTAATGATTTCAAATGTAAACAGCCACGTGCCGCTACAGGCTGCTGTCCTGAACAGCACTGCTTTAGACTACCAAGCAGCCAATTTCATCTCTGCTCAAAACAAAGAAGAGTAAATGAGTTAACTTTTAAAGCAAAAAACGAGTCTTACATTACAGGATGAACTGGAAGAGAACACGTGACGTAAAATTTCTAACAACTCACGGGTCAGACCAGTGAATAATCAAAATCCTAAGCAGATCGATCACAGCTCAAGCAGGAGGATACGTGTAGAGTTCCATGTATCTGGATTTTGCCATGCTTTGTCTGGTATACACTTGCTGGATTCCAGCTCTGAGGTCGTCCCAGATCTGGTCAAGGCCAATCTGCTTCAGTCCATGGGGATTCTGACTCCTGTTGGATGACATTGCTGAATAGTATTCTGAAGTCGTCCAGTGCAGCAATCCTTATTCAAGGTACAGCCACTTCTCCATTAGATGAAAACAGACAGTATCATTCCAGATTTATTCACAGCAGTTCAGAAAGGACGTCCTTTAAAGGCAGAGAATGAAATCTCATCGCAGGCAAACCTGAAGAAATAAAGGGAACTAATTAATCCTTTTTCAACATCCTGCGCTGGGGTGGGAGCGGGGGTGGGACAGGATGCCTGCCACACGGCAGAGACGGTCTGCAGGCCTCAGGAGGTACCACTCTAATCCAGAGAGCGTTTCTCTTTGTGTGGAAACACACTCATATTACATGGTCTGTGCTTACAGAGACGTTTAGTTCAAAATCATTATGACTATTAGTGCTCACAAGAAAAGCTGGGTAAAACGGACACAAGCACAACCAACATGTTACTTTGCCGGCCTTCTAAAGGTATCAAAACTTAAACTATATTACTTGACCTATGTGACAGTTAGAAAGACAAACTCAAAGGGAAAAAGGCAAAGGAAATTTCCAGAAAGAGAAACAAAAATAGCTAGTACAAAAAGCCAAACATTCAATCTCACTAGTTACCTGTGAATTTAAAACACTTTTTACTTAGCATCTGGCAAAATGCAAATGTTGTGGAGGCTGAAGGTGAGGGAAATGGTCACTCTGCCCCCACTCCCCCCCACCCCCCGCTTTTGGTGCCGAGCGCCCGGCGGCTCGTGGGATCTTAGTTCTCCGCAATCAGGGATTGAACCTGGGCCCCGGCAGTGAAAGTGCAGAGCCCTAAACGACTGGACTGCCAGGGAATTCCTGGTCACTCCCTTTTCAGAAGGGAACTGGGCAAGAATTACCAAAATTTAAAATGCTCCCTCAATTTAGAGAGACCCGGGTTTGAAGCTCAGCTCCATACCTACAAATACGTGGTCTTGGGCAAGTTACTTAACTTCTCACTGCTCTAAGCCTCAATTTCCCAGCCTGAAAAATGGGGGCAAATCTATTAACACATAGTAAACACGTGACAAGTGGTAATGGCTATTATTTCTAAGTGAATGAAGCTACTGCAAAATACAATTAACAATGCCTCAGGATTATGGATCCACAGATAAGGAACTTCAGCTATCCAATACTGTATTAAGTCAGTACTTCCCAATACAAAACATTACAGACATACTTTAAGGACTGTCTATGTACATCACATCAAAATGTGGAGGCTTTTTTTTTTTTTTTTTGCGGTACCCGGGCCCCCAAGAATGAAGCTACTGCAAAATACAATTAACAATGCCTCAGGATTATGGATCCACAGATAAGGAACTTCAGCTATCCAATACTGTATTAAGTCAGTACTTCCCAATACAAAACATTACAGACATACTTTAAGGACTGTCTATGTACATCACATCAAAATGTGGAGGCTTTTTTTTTTTTTTTTTGCGGTACCCGGGCCTCTCACCGTTGTGGCCTCTCCCGTTGCGGAGCACAGGCTCCGGACGCGCAGGCTCAGCGGCCATGGCCCACGGGCCCAGCCGCTCCGTGGCACGCGGGATCTTCCCGGACCGGGGCACGAACCCGTGTCCCCTGCATCGGCAGGGGGACTCCCAACCACTGCGCCACCAGGGAAGACCTGTGGAGGCTTTTAAACAAGTATTTGTGGCGCAAAACTAGGAAACACTGAATTCTTTTAATGGCTCCAAAAAATAAATGTTGTTGGGACGTAAATGGTATCTGGAACAGGAAGAATGGGTTGTCAAAGTCTGCAAGGGATTCAGTGCATCCTGCATCTTCAACGGCATTATAGAGCTCTCCGTAGGCTAAGGCACATTTAAGGACAACGTAGGTCACGCATATGGATTAAGTCTGAACTTCGGAAGCATAAATCATCTCTAATATTTATAACCTAAGCTATGGGACTTAACATTTTATGAAACCACAACATCATTCCTGATCCTGAAAATATTTTATGTCATACATTCAAATAGGTATGTCCAAATGTGAAATATAACGATGTCCAACAAGAACGAATCCCCAAGTTTTAAGAAACTAACAGCTCAGCAACCGCTTTTCAAGTGTTTCCTAATATAATTTCAATCTGCCTTCCCTCTGCCTTGGATGGTACATACTAACGCCCCACCTGACAGGAATCAGGGCACTGCGGACTGGCAGTGCCACCCGACAGCGTCCTTATTTAAACCTACACTCCATTCCCTGCCACTTACTTAGCTTTTCCCTAAAGGGAAATTATCACTTTAATTTCCCAGACTCACAATTCAGGTAATTCTACCTTAGATCATAAGCTTTCTCAGGCCCACCTAGATGCTCTATTTACTTCCTTTTCTTCTCTTCTAATTTCTACCGGCAACTGAAAATGTTCAACTTTCCCCATTTTTTAAAACTCATTTAAAAAAATTTATTTATTTATTTGGTTGTGCTGGGTCTTAGTTGCGGCACGCGGGCTCCCTAGTTGTGGCATACACGCGGGATCTAGTTCCCCGACCAGGGATGGAACCCGGGCCCCCTGCATTGGGAGCGCAGAGCTTTAACCACTGCACCACCAGGGAAGTCCCTCGACTTTCCCCATTTTTTTTTTTTTTTTTCTCTTTTTGGAGCTGGAATCTCAGTTTCAAATATCATCTTCCTAGGGCCTCATATACATCTTACTGATAGAGTACACTGTAAATAAGATATGATCTAACAGAAATACTAAGGCAAGAGAAAGTAGGGAGAAAAAAAGACCTGGAATAATTGAGGCTTAATTTGACTCTCATAAGAAATGTTGGTTCTCAGGAACTAATGTACAGCATGGTGACTATAATTAATACTGTATTGTATACTTGAAAGGTGCTGAGAGTAGATCTTCAGCATTCTCAACACACACACACACACACACACACACACAAGCTGACTATGTGAAGTGATGGGTGTGTTAAAGATCATGATCTTGATAATCATTCCACAATGTATAGTTATAACAAATCATCACATTGGGCACTTTAAATGTATATAATTGTATTTGTCAATTATTCCTCAATAAGGTTAAAAACCCAGAAATGTTGGTATTTATAGAAAAAATAAAAGCATTCTGAGATAATAGCAATCCCATTAACAATTTAAATCTGTATAGCTGGTACTTTATAGTTTACAATGCAATTGCAAATTATGCAGCCTTAAAAAACTCCTTTTAGCAGATCAGGAAAAAAGCATCAACCACTGCGCCACCAGGGAAGCCCCCCCATTTTTATCTTTACCTCACCTTATCATTTCAACTGGGTACCTTAAAAAAGTAAATTCAATCATGACACATAAGCATAGGATGGGGATGTATCAACCCTTCTTTCTTCAAACCTCCATAAGCCAACCACTCACAACGTTCATCTCCCGCCCAGACTTCTTCTCTGAACTCCAGGCCTATCTCTGTATCCAGTTCACGTCTTCTCCTATGTCTCAAACCCAGCAGATCCACAACTGGACTCAGGATCTTCCTCCAACCTCCATTCTCCACCAGTACTGCCCACCTCAGTAAGTGGCAACTCCACGTACCCACACAGCAGAAACCTGGGAATAATTCTAATGCCTTATCCCTCATCTTTCACATTCAGTTGCTATAGATTTTAACTCTCAAGGTCATTTCAAATCCACTCACTCATCTCTATTTCCTCTTCCAATAACCATCACCATCCTCTCTTACCTGGACCACTATTTCCATAGGCTGAACTGGACTCCCATACCTCCCAGTATTTATGTCACTCCCCATCTATTCTTCACACAGCAGTTGAGTCTAAAACTGTCACTCTGACTAGGCTGTCATCCTGAGAGCAAAGGCAGCCTGCAGCAGAGAAATCCTTACTACGGCAGAGTCACATCTCTCTCCTCGTTTGCCTCTTACAAAACTCCCCCTTCACCCCCCTGGGGACAGCCACACAGACTCTGCCCTCCTTTCTTGGACGTGCCAGTCCCCTTTCCACTCCTGAACTCCTGCTGCTGCTTCTTCCCGGAAAGCTCCTCTTCGTCAAGTTCTCTTCCAGCCACAGAAGACACACTAGGGAACTCCCAGGCGAGGTTCAGGTTCGCCCATTTCCAGGTCTTTCCCGTCTTAACTCTCATTCAGAGTCGACACTCCACGGCTGTGTCTTTACTGGGACTCTCTCCCTGTACCGGTGTGAAGGATCCCCAGGCAGAGAAGCCGTCTCTTCACTCACCAGTGTCTCTGAGCCCACTTCAGAGCAGGCGCAGAGCTCCATCAATGTCTTGAGTGAATAAACGAGAGAGTAAATTAAGGAATCGATGAGTTACATGTTTTGACAGGATTTAGAAATAAGGAAATACCAGCATCATGGAGCATCTAAACTCGCCCCAGATGCCCCTGGAGCATCTCCACAAATTCTATCTTGTTCCCTTTCAACTTTTTCCTTCAAACACTAGATTTTAGGCTAAAATTTATTTCTTGCTGTTTCACTTAGTCATGTTTTGTATTATCCTGGTCACTGCAAATGTATACATTTTTTAAACACAGTTTTTAAACAGACTTATGAGAGTTACAGAAATCTAGTGACCATTAATATTTATCTAACAAATATTTAGTAGGAAGCGACCCTTTTCCCAGCACTGTCCTCTGCCCTGGTTAGGTACTGTTAATAGTAAATCAAAGAAGACGTGGTCCACTTCCATAACACCACTGCCATGGGATAAAACATCTAAGAGGTTAACATACACATCTTTGGTACATAACCCACTTGTAAACTGGAAACTTTATGTACCAGGTATTTGTGCCAAAAGTGTTTGCTCATTAAGAGCCAATTACAGTCCCAGACAATTAGAGGTTTAACCTTAAAAGATGGTTCTGGCCCTTCCTTTTACAGATGAAGAAACGGACTCAAAGAAGCAATCAGAGCTGATCAAGGTGACAATGCTAGGAAGTGGCAGGACCCCAGGCCAGAGCTCTGGATTCTCAAGCCAGTATTCCCCAACACTCTAGTCTGAACTTTAGATTCTTTGATTTTTTTTTGCGGTACGCGGGCCTCTCACTGTTGTGGCCTCTCCCGTTGCGGAGCACAGGCTCCGGACGCGCAGGCTCAGCGGCCACGGCCCATGGGCCCAGCCGCTCCGCGGCATGTGGGATCCTCCTGGACCGGGGCACGAACCCGTGTCCCCTGCATCGGCAGGCGGACTCTCAACCACTGCGCCACCAGGGAAGCCCAGATTCTTTGATTTTTAAGGTGTCAATAAACAGGGAAACCACTAACAGAGCCATAAGAAAAATAGACAAAGAGATTCACCAGTTATCGATTAATCTTACAAACCCAAATAGCTCCAAAGAGTTGATAGTCTGAAAGAACAAACCAGTCTTAATCATATCAATATTAAATCTATTTAAATAGTTTGAAATTTAAGAAAGCTGGGCTGGGGGAAAAAAAAAAAAAAGCCTGACTTTTTAAACTAAGAACACTGCAAACATCAGAGCAGTGTAAAGTCAGGGTAGCACTTGTCATACCAACCTCACCCCGAACCCTGCCCCAGAGGCAAGGTTAAGATACAGCAAATAAAACGGTCAGTGATTTTCCTCACAATACCTCGTTGTCCTCACTCATCAGCACCCCAGTGTGTTCTTTATTCCTCATAGTGTACATCTGATTTCAGTTATAAGCTTACTCTGTCAAGAGTCACTAGTATTCTAAGATCAAAAACAACCTTTTCATGTTGAAATGTCAAGTCTACTTTATCAGGCACGTTCTAGGTCTACACGTGGAAATCTGGTGCCACAGCAAATCTCAGCTTATGTGGAGACTATGCCGAAAATGCAGCGAAGTATTCTACTGCTTTTAGGTGCTTTATTGTTTTCCCTTTGAAACTACTCATTCCCTTTTTCTAGTTGTCTCCACTAAGATTCCAAAATTCATATAGAGTTGATCCAAGTTTCACAATTCACATGTCCTTATTGACTTAATTGAGAAGTTTGAAGAGGATAACCTTATCTTATATTTTTAACATCCCCCAGTGAGCCTCACATTTATATATTTAACATTCATCACTTACACTACAACAAACTAAATCTAAAGGGAAACGTTAAAAGTCAGTACATCAGAAAAAGGTCCTAAAAATCAGGTCACATGCTGATAGCAGCTGACCTGCTGGGCTCAGGCTGAGCGCCCAGAAGCAGATGCTGGGACAGAGTTTGGGTGGAGGATGCTTCTTAGGGATGACACCTGTGAGGGGCAGGGGAGGAAGCAGGACTGGGCAGAGAGGGAAGGGAACTGTGAGATGGTCCCCACCTGGCAGGCAGCTGGGTGCCCAGCACTGCCCAGACATGGCACGGAGGGCTGCAGAGGCAGCCTTTCTGCTCCTGCCGGCTCAGTCCCTGCAATGGGCCGGGCATGGCGGCGCTAACTGGAGGCCACCTGCTGACCATGCACAGGAGTCAAGTCTTTCCCTGACGGGGCACCTGGGTGGGGCCCAAATGGACCCAAGATGCTTTGCTCACGGAGGTTTCCACCTTGGGGTGTGTGTGGGTTTGTGTGTCTGGATTTCACCTGTTTATGCAGCACTCAGTGTCTGACTATAAAACTGTTTGGAGTAATAAAGTACAATAATAGAGGTGCCCATAAAAGACTGGCTTAGGGGCTTCCCTGGTGGCACAGTGGTTCAGAATCCTCCTGCCAATGCAGGGGACACGGGTTCGAGCTCTGGTCCGGGAAGATCCCACACGCCACGGAGCAACTAAGCCCGTGCGCCACAACTACTGAGCCTGCGCTCTAGAGCCCGCGAGCCACAACGACTGAGCCACAACTGCTGTGCGCCTACAGCCCGTGCTCCGCAACAAGAGAAGCCACTGCAGTGAGAAGCCCACGCACCGCAACAAAGAGTAGTCCCCCCACACACACACACAAAAAGAGTAGTCCCCGCTCGCCGCAACTAGAGGAAGCCCGCACGCAGCAGCAAAGACCCAACGCAGCTCCCCCCACAAAAAAAAAAAGACTGGTTTAACTGTCAATGTTGAATTTTCAGGAATAAACCACTTTACAAACCATATACCCTCCATCTCATAACCAGGCCATCAAAAACTATCAATAATCTTAATCCGACCTCATTAAAAGTCAGAGGCGTAAATGGCTTTGGGGTAAGGGCTAAAAATATTTTCCCAATAATTCACATCACAGAGCCAAAAAACTTAGGATGCTCAAGAAGCCGAGAGATATTAAAAACAAAAAACAAAACGAAACGAAAATATACACTTGGGAAATCGGGTGGTTTTCAAAAGTACTCTGTTACAGTAGGTCCCTGGCATCACAGGGTTTACCAAATGCAGTGATGAATATCCAGGAGGAACACTCAAGATTTCGGAGGTAGAATCTGCAGATTTGCCACTTCACCATTTGGAAGCACAGGCCCAAGCACAGGAGACCAAGGCATAAAATGCAGCCAACCAAGGGCAGGAACCCACGGCACAGCAGGCCGTAGCGTCCCACCCCAGAGCCTGGCTCAGAAGCCTGCATGAGTACACTGCTCGCCCACCCGCCCTCCCTTCACCCTTCTCTCTCCCAGAAAGTAAAGATAACGGAGCAGAACCCAGGAGCCAAAATAAACAAAGGCATCTAACAGAAGGGAGGTTGTCTATTTAAGGCTTTGCCTCACGGAAGAGACTGTTGTTCCAAAGGGATATGAAAACCAACAGAATCAATATTAAACAAGTTTTCTAACAATTCAAATCGTGAACGAATCAGCCTGCTTCTCAAGATTAATGGTGCATAAGATTCCTTCCTTGAGTACAAGTGTGAACTAACCAAATGACCTCCAAGAATCCTGCAAAATACATCCTCTTTGATATCAGTAATTCACAGTTTCATTAGTAAGGAAAGGGCTTTCTTAAAAGAGCACTTATAACAGCCATCTACAGACGCTGACTGGAATGTCAACTGAACAGATCATTGAGGGAATCTGGGGAAATGCTAACTTTACTGAAGCTAAATATTTTGTTTGCTACAAGACTTCAGAGGCCTTGATAAGTGAATGTGTCTTATGAATTTCCATCAGAAAAACAGTATAAAGCATCTCCTACTCAAACTGACTTGGCCAGAGCGTATTTTTTCCTGAACATATCTCAGGACTGGACTTTCAAGAAAACACTAATGTTTCAGGGAACAACATAACTTTAAAAAAATGGGGTGGTGGTGGTGGTAAATCTGTGCTGATCGCCACAGGGTCCAAACTCTCTTGGGATCAACCACACAATGTTCTGTAACGTTTCCATTTAACAATGAGATAAACCTCACTCCACTTAATGAAATATGCCTCACTGGTTTTGTGAGCATATACTATTCTACTGTTCATCACACTAGCACCCTGCTAGAGAGCTTCTAGGTGTTGACTTTTTAACAGCTGTAAGTAATACTGCAACAGGCAGCCTCCTATGGATTTCTCTTCTTTGAGCATACTTTGAGCATATATGATAAACACCCATGAGTATCTACAGGATAAATGGACCATGGAACCACTTACCAGGACAGAACACATCAGAGGGAAAACAGGCGGGAGATAGTTTACTTTTGGACCCAGTGAATCTGAGGTGCTTGAGAGCTCATCTCTGATGGGCACTGCTTCAGGCTGGGAACCAGAGTTAATCAGAGAAATTACAGAAAAAGATGGGCCCAAACTGAATCCTGAGGAACATTTAGAAACTGACTAGATGCTGGGGAACCCAGAGTTCGTACCTGCAAAGTTACAGCCAAAAGCAACGAGAGCTGTCCTGGAGGCCAGAGAAGGCCATGGCTGGCTGGGCTTAAGGAGGTCGCTGCCATTTACTTCCTGTATGATCTTGGGTAAATCACTTAATATCTATGAGGGTCAGGGTTGAATGTGGCCACGCAGTGTTAGATAAATGCCAGCTGTTATTTTCATCATCGTGACAGTATCCGAAATGTAGCTTCTGACTTTAGTTCTACGTACGTCACTGGGGACCCGAGCAAGGCAGGTTTCACTGGTTTTAAGGGAGGAATCAAACTGGAGTGGGCTGGGAGGGACAGTAAGGCAGACTGCCGTTAGGAATGCTAGCCATGGAGGCGTGAAGAGGCTGCAAGGGGATGCGACAACTGGGAAAGGCCCGGTGTCCTCATCCTCTCTCCAGAGAAAGAGCACGGGACGGGAGGGCAGTGGGCTGTGGCTGGGAGGCCGGGCCCGAGAGGAGCTGACGTGAGGTGGACGCACCGAAGGCCACGTCGCCTGCGACAGGGTGACAGGGCACAATGGCGCTGCAGGCGGGCTGAGCAGTCGGGCAGCACCGGGGGGACGAGCGGAGCCCCCAGACCGCCCTCGACAGGAGCCCATGGGACGCTGAGGAAGAGGGACGGCCACACCTCGGCTTCAGGGGCCTTAGGCTCTGAGGAAGAGCAAGGAGGCTGAAGGCGTGTGGAGAGAGGCTTCCGAGGAGTTTCCCATTCCTGGAATTGGGCTCCAGAAGGTTCCATGAAGAACTAGGTGGGGAAAGCAGGGATGGCAGGGAGGACCGGGGTAGGAATCTGGGTCGATGGGGACAGAAAATGCAGCTACGGGGGGTTAGTTCAGAGATGGGAGAGACCCTGGGGAGACACAAGGGGACTCAGGCCGCTGGTTTCAGTAGAGGTTCCAATTTATGGGACGGGGCATGGCCCTCGGCCTGGACCACATCTCACCAGCTAAGCTCCGTGCATGCTCCTAATGTGTTATATTATTCCCCCAACAAGTCCTAAATACAGAACAGACAGGAATATAAGTTAAGACTTTAATGAACGTAACTGCATTTCTACACTAGGGGAGAAACCCACAAATTTAGAAATAATAAAAGAATTGTGTCCCCTGCTCAATTTCACCTCTAACACTCAAAAAAACCCAGATACCACTTTTGTCTATTAAGGCAGTACTGATAGTTGCCTCTGTTCCTATAAATTAAGACCAAACACACCTAGCAGATGCTTTTGCACAAGCCACAGCTGAACAGGGTTAAATAAACAAAGCAAAATCAATCAAATCAGAATTGTAACAGGAATACATGAAACAGGGTTCTTCAAAAAGACCACAGCTGCTTCAGTTACGTGACTGCTTCTGAAAAAATGTAAAAAGATAAAAACAAAGCATGGACTTAAACTGTTACAGTATAAAGCATTAGAGTAAATGAAAATACAGTTAAAATTCACTGTTAAAAAAATCAAACAAGGCGGCGAAATGTAGCTTTTCTAGTTTACTAACATTTCAAATCTGATTAAAATGTGAACGATCCTGGGTATTACTCAGTAATTACTTATTTTCTAACACTTGCTTAAAAGTATGCAGAACCCCCGGCTTTCACCTGCAGTGTGGCACGTAAGATATGAAATGTACGATAAAACAGTGATTTAGACCTAGAGGAACGTTTGCCTATGCAAACCAAGAAATATGCAAACATGCATTTGCCATATGTTTATAAGAATGAGAACAAAAACGCAAACCTAGAAACAACCCACAAGTTCACCAACAGGAGAATTCAAAAATAAACTATAGGAAAGTCACACAACAGACCACACACAACTCAACTTCGGCTACTTCAACACAGATAAATTTTAGAAAAGAGTCTAGAGCGAAAGAAGTGACAGGAATTCATATTGTATGATACCATTTATATGTATGAGAGTTAAAAAAACAACAACAACAAACACAGGAGAGGAAAGCCAAGGAACTCCTGGGGTTGCCAGAAGCTGGAAGGCAAGGAAAGATCCTCCCCTGATGGCGTGGAGGGAGCATGGCCCTGCCGAAACCCTGACTTTGGACTATAGTTTGCAGAACTATTCAGGTCATGAATGCATGGTCTTAAAACCACATTAATGGGAGGAACCAAGATGGCGGAATAGAAGGACGTGCTCTCACGCCCTCTTGCGAGAACACCAGAATCACAACTAGCTGCTGGACAATCATGGACAGGAAGACACTGGAACTCACCAAAAAAGATACCCCACATCCAAAGACAAAGGAGAAGCCACAATGAGACGGTAGGAGGGGCACAATCACAGTAAAATCAAATCCTATAACTGCTGGGTGGGTGACTCACAGACTGGAGAACACTTACACCACAGAAGTCCACCCACTGGAGTGAACTCTGAGCCCCACGTCAGGCTTCCCAACCTGGGGGTCTGGCAACGGGAGGAGGAATTCTTAGAGAACCAGACTTTGAAGCCTAGTGGGAATTGATTGCAGGACTTCGACAGGACTGGGGGAAACAGAGACTCCACTCTTGGAGGGCACACACAAAGTAGCGTGCGCACAGGAACCCAGGGGAAGGAGAAGTGACCCCAGGGGAGACTGAACCAGACCTACCTGCTAGTGTTGGAGGGTCTCCTGCAGAGGCGGGGGGGGG
>NW_006797698.1:3337319-3350029 GCF_000442215.2 Lipotes vexillifer
GCAGAGGCGGGGGGTGGCTGTGGCTCACCATGGAGACAAGGACACTGGCAGCATAAGTTCTGGGAAGTACTCCTTGGCTTGAGCCCTCCCAGAGTCTGCCATTAGCCCCACCAAAGAGCCCAGGAAGGCTCCAGTGTTGGGTTGCCTCAGGCCAAACAACCAACAGGGAGGGAACACAGCCCCACCCATCAGCAGTCAAGTGGATTAAAGTTTTACTGAGCTCTGCCCACCAGAGCAACAGTCAGCTCTACCCACCACCAGTCCCTCCCATCAAGCCTCTTAGATAGCCTCATCCACCAGAGGGCAGACATCAGAAGCAAGAAGAACTACAATCCTGCAGCCTGTGGAACAAAAACCATATTCACAGAAAGACAGACAAGATGAAAAGGCAGAGGGCTACGTATCAGATGAAGGAACAAGATAAAACCCCAGAAAAACAACTAAATGAAGTGGAGATAGGCAACCTTCCAGAAAAAGAATTCAGAATAATGACAGTGAAGATGATCCAGGACCTCGGAAAAAGAATGGAGGCAAAGATCCAGAAGATGCAGGAAATGTTTAACAGAGACCTAGAAGAATTAAAGAACAAACAAACAGAGATGAACAATACAATAACTGAAATGAAAACTACACTAGAAGGAATCAATAGCACAATAACTGAGGCAGAAGAACGGATAAGTGACCTGGAAGACAGAATGGTGGAATTCACTGCTGTGGAACAGAAGAAAAAAGAATGAAAAGAAATGAAGACAGCCTAAGAGACCTCTGGGACAACATTAAACGCAACAACATTTGCAATTATAGGGGTCCCAGAAGGAGAAGAGAGAAAGGACCCAAGAAAATATTTGAATAGATTATAGTCAAAAACTTCCCTAACATGGATAAGGAAATAGCCACCCAAGTCCACAAAGCTCAGAGAGTCCCATACAGGAGAAACCCAAGGAGAAACAGGCCAAGACCCATAGTAATCAAACTGGCAAAAATTAAAGACAAAGAGAAATTATTGAAAGCAGCAAGGGAAAAACGATAAATAACATACAAGGGAACTCCCATACGGTTAACAGCTGATTTTTCGGAAGAAACTCTACAAGCCAGAAGGGGGTGGCATGATATACTTAAAGTGATGAAAGGGAAAAACCTACAACCAAGATTACTCTACCCTGCAAGGATCTCATTCAGATTCGATGGAGAAATCAAAAGCTTTACAGACAAGCAAAGGCTAAGAGAATTCAGCACCACCAAACCAGGTCTACTACAAATGCTAAAGGAACTTCTCTAAGTGGGAAACACAAGAGAAGGACCTACAAAAACAAACCCAAAACAATTAAGAAAATGGTCATAGGAACAATACATATCGATAATTACCTTAAACGTGAACGGATTAAATGCTCCAACCAAAAGACACAGCCTTGCTGAATGGATACAAAAACAAGATCCATGTATATGCTGTCTACAAGAGACCCATTTCAGACCTAAGGACACATACAGACTGAAAGTGAGGGGATGGAAAAAGATATTCCATGCAAATGGAAATCAAAAGAAAGCTGGAGTAGCTATGCTCATATCAGATAAAACAGATTTTAAAATAAAGAATGTTACAAGAGACAAGGACACTATATAATGATCAAGGGATCAATCCAAGAAGATATAACAATTATAAATATATATGCACCCAACATAGGAGCACCTCAATACATAAGGTAACTGCTAACAGCCATAAAAGAGGAATTCGACAGTAACACAATAACAGTGGAGGACTTTAACACCTCACTTACACCAATGGACAGATCATCCAAAATGAAAATAAATAAGAAAACAGAAGCTTTAAATGACACAAGAGACCAGACAGATTTAATTGATATTTATAGGACATTCCATCCAAAAACAGCAGATTACATTTTCTTCTCAAGTGTGCATGCAACATTCTCTAGGATAGATCACATCTTGGGTCACAAATCAAGCCTCAGTAAATTTAAGAAAATTGAAATCATATCAAGTACTTTTTCTGACCACAACGCTATGAGATAAGAAGTGAATTACAGGGGGCTTCCCTGGTGGCGCAGTGGTTGAGAGTCCACCTGCTGATGCAGGGGACACGGGTTCGTGCCCTGGTCCAGGAAGATCCCACATGCCGCGGAGCGGCTGGGCCCGTGAGCCATGGCCGCTGAGCCCGTAAAAACAAACACATGGAGGCTAAACAATACGTTACTAAATAACCAAGAGATCACTGAAGAAATCAAAGAGGAAATCAAAAAATACCTAGAGACAAATGACAATGAACACACGACGATCCAAAACCTATGGGAGGCAGCAAAAGCAGTTCTAAGAGGGAAGTTTATAGCTATACAAGCCTACCTCAAGAAACAAGAAAAATCTCAAGTAAACAATCTAACCTTACACCTAAAGGAACCAGACAAAGAAGAACAAACAAAACCCAAAGTTAGCAGAAGGAAAGAAATCATAAAGATCAGAGCAGAAATAAACGAAATAGAAAGAAAGAAAACAATAGCAAAGATCAATAAAAATAAAAGCTGGTTCTTTGAGAAGATAAACAAAATTGATAAACCATTAGCCAGACTCATCAAGAGGGAGAGGACTCAAATCAATAAAATTAGAAATGAAAAAGGAGAAATCACAACTGACACTGCAGATACACAAAGGATTATAACAGACTATTACAAACAAATATATTCCAATAAAATGTACAAGCATGAAGAAATGGACAAATTCTTGGAAAGGTACAATTTTCCAAGACTGAACCAGAAAGAATTAGAAAATATAAACAGACCTATCGCAAGTAATGAAATTGAAACTGTGATTAAAAATCTTCCAACAAACAGAAGTACAGGACCAGATGGCTTCACAGGTGAATTCTATCAAACATTTAGAGAAGAGCTAACACCTATCCTTCTCAAACTCTTCCAAAAAATTGCAGAGGAAGGAGCACTCCCAAACTCATTCTATGAGGCCACCATCACCCTGATACCAAAACCAGACAAACATACTGTAAAAAAAGAAAATGACACACCAATATCACTGATGAATATGGATGCAAAACTCCTCAACAAAATACTAGCAAACAGAATCCAACAACACAGTGAAAGGATCATACACCATGATCAAGTGGGACTTATCCCAGGGATGCAAAGATTCTTCAACATACACAAATCAATCAATGTGATACACCATATTAACAAATTGAAGAATAAAAACCATATGATCATCTCAATAGATGCAGAAAAAGCTTTTGACAAAATTCAACACCTATTTATGATAAAAACTCTCCAGAAAGTGGGCATAGAGGGAACCTACCTCAACATAATAAAGGCCATATATGACAAACCCACAGCAAACATCATTCTCAATGGTGAAAAACTGAAAGCATTTCCTCTAAGATCAGGAACGAGACAAAGATGTCCACTCTCACCACTATTATTCAACACAGTTTTGGAAGTCCTAGCCATGGCAATCAGAGAAGTAGAAAAAGAAATAAAAGGAATACAAGTTGGAAAAGAAGAAGTAAAGCTGTCACTGTTTGCAGATGACATGATACTACACACAGAGAATCCTAAAGATGCCACCAGAAAACTACTAGAGCTAATCAATGAATCTGGTAACGTTGCAGGATACAAAATTAATGCACAGAAATCTCCTGCATTCCTATACACGAATGATGAAAAATATGAAAGAGAAATTATGGAAACACTCCCATTTACCATTGCAACAGAAAGAATAAAATACCTAGGAATAAACCTACCTAGGGAAACAAAAGACCTGTATGCAGAAAATTATAAGACACTGATGAAAGAAATTAAAGATGATACCAACAGATGGAGAGATATACCATGTTCTTGGATTGGAAGAATCAATATGGTGAAAATGACTATACTACCCAAAGCAATCTACAGATTCAACGCAATCCCTATCAAATTACCAATGGCATTTTTTACGGAACGAGAACAAATCATCTCAAAATTTGTATGGAGACACAAAAGACCCCAAATAGCCCAAGCAGTCTTGAGAGAAAAAAACGAAGCTGGAGGAATCAGACTCCCTGACTTCAGACTATACTACAAAGCTACAGTAATCAAGACAATATGGTACTGGCACAAAAACAGAAACACAGATCAATGGAACAAGACAGAAAGCCCAGAGGTAAACCCACGCACCTATGGTCAACTAATCTATGACAAAGGAGGCAAAGATATACAATGGAGAAAAGACAGTCTCTTCAGTAAGTGGTGCTGGGAAAACTGGATAACTACATGTAAAACCATGAAACTAGAACACTCCCTAACACCATACACAAAAATAAACTCAAAATGGATTAGAGACCTAAATGTACGACCGGACACGCTAAAACTCTTAGAGGGGGCTTCCCTGGTGGCGCAGTGGTTGAGAGTCCGCCTGCCGATGCAGGGGACACGGGTTCGTGCCCCGGTCTGGGAAGATCCCACATGCCGTGGAGCGGCTGGGCCCGTGAGCCATGGCCGCTGAGCCTGCGCGTCCAGAGCCTGTGCTCCACAACGGGAGAGGCCACAACAGTGAGAGGCCCGCGAACTGCAAAAAAAAAACTCTTAGAGGAAAACATAGGAAGAACACTCTTTAACATAAATCACAGCAAGATCTTTTTTTGATCCACCTCCTAGAGTAATGGAAATAAAAACAAAAATAAACAAATGGGACCTAATGAAACTTAAAAGCTTTTGCACAGCAAAGGAAACCATAAACAAGACGAAACGACAACCCTCAGAATGGGAGAAAATATTCGCAAACAAATCAACGGACAAAGGATTAATCTCCAAAATATAGAAACAGCTCATGCAGCTCAATATTAAAGAAACAAACAACCCAATCCAAAACTGGGCAGAAGACCTAAATAGACATTTCTCCAAAGAAGACATACAGATGGCCAAGAAGCACATGAAAAGCTGCTCAACATCACTAATCATTAGAGAAATGCAAATCAAAACTACAATGAAATATCATCTCATACCAGTTAGAATGGCCATCATCAGAAAATCTACAAACAACAAATGCTGGAGAGGGTGTGGAGAAAAGGGAACCCTCTTGCACTGTTGGTGGGAATGTAAACTGATACAGCCACTATGGAGAACAGAATGAAAGTTCCGCAAAAAACTAAAAACAGAATTACCATATGATCCAGCAATCCCACTACTAGGCACATACCCAGAGGAAACCATAATTCAAAAAGACACATGCATCCCAATGTTCACTGCAGCACTATTTACAATAGCCACGTCATGGAAGCAACCTAAATGCCCATCGACAGATGAATAGATAAAGAAGATGTGGTACATATATAAAATGGAGTATTACTCAGCCATAAAAAGGAACGAAACTGAGTCATTTGTTGAGACGTGGATGGATCTAGAGACTATCATACAGAGTGAAGTAAGTCAGAAAGGGAAAAACAAATATGGTATATTAACACATGTATGTGGTACCTAGAAAAATGGTACAGATGAACCAGTTTGCAGGGCAGAAGTTGAGACACAGATGTAGAGAACAAACGTATGGACACCAAGTGGGGAAAACCGCGGTGGGGTGGGGATGGTGGTGTGATGAATTGGGCGATTGGGATTGACATGTATACACAGATGTGTATAAAATTGATGACTAATAAGAACCTGCAGTATAAAAAAAGAAACAAAAAAACAACTAATACTAAAGTTTCTTTGGGTTATTTGTATGGAAATATGTTAATATAAATATTTCAGACATTACATGAAATTTCTAAAAATCTTATATGTTCTGGTATGTTATAAGTCATATTTCTAGTTATTACTTTAAAATGTATATCTCAGAAATAACTAAATTTCCTCGTCAATTGCAGTATTATGAACTTTCATCAAATCTTTAACCGTGGTCATTTTTAAGTCTTTTGTCATTCTCAGACAGTTCTGGGTGTACCCTGATGCTTTTGCAAAAACGTTCCTATAAAAGGGTTTCATCTTCAAGGAATTCGTGGAAAAGACTGACAAGTACAGGTTTCTGGTAACTGTACTGCTGAACGGAATGAATAAGCATTTTCAGAACTCTAATGGAAAACTGATGAACTCATAAAAGTGCTAACAAAAGATCAAGATGGAAAAAAAATTAACTACATGGGACTGAGTAAACTGATGAGGATGATTATAATTTTCGTGACTTTCTGTTTGAATAAAAAAAAAAAAAATCCCCCCAAAACAAACAAACAAAAAACACAGGAGAGAAGGCTCGCACTCCCCTGACAGAATGGGAGGACAGCCTGGAAGGTTCGGCTCACGGCTGGGTGAGGCACTGGCACCCGGGTTTACTGGCTCATGTTTAAAACCAAACAAACAACACCCGCCACCATCCTCGTCAGACAGATACTCTTGTGGGTGAAATGATACGACGGCTGGATATATACTTTAAAATATTGCAGAAAAAAAAGCTGAGTGATGGTTACACTGTAGTTTCTATTTTCCATAATTAAAAGCTCTGCAAACCTACACAACATATGAAGTACAAATAGAAAGAAGAGCAAGAGGACTGGGTGGGGGGGGGGCGGGGACGTGAACTTTCAGACACGGATGTGGGTGGAGATGGGGCTGGAACGCAGCACAGACCCAGGGAGCAAGCCCGCACTGGACACATCCTATTCCACAGGGCCGGGGGGTGGGTTCCCTACAGTAGTAGCTTCCCACTTGCACCCCTGGAAATGCTGTGATGTTTAATCATGATCTAGTTGATACATACAAAGAAATCTCAGTGCCACTTAGAACTGAGACTGGAAAGCTCCCAACCTGAGAAATTCTTAAATTCTATTAGAAAGTCTTAAATTCCATTAGAGTTTTAAATGAATGTAACACCTGAGAGGCAGATCCAGTCAACCTGGGTTTGACGTGCACCCCTGGGATCAGGTAACACGAAAGCTTCGGGCTGTGAACTTTGCAGACAGTTCTGGTCAGGATTTTACTAGATTTCTACACTCTCACTTTGGCAATTCCAGCAGCACTACCCTCTGTGCACCTGCCACTCCAAGCTGCTCCTGAATCCAGCTCTCCCTCCTACTCTCCTTTCGCCAACCTTCCAGAGGCCACAAGATCACATGAATAAAACGTTAACACCTCCCTCTCCGCCTTTCCTCCACCTTAGTTAACAGAAGCCTCAGTTGCCCGATTCAAACTCCTGGGGGTGATGAAAGCACCACTTGCTAACGGCAGACACATCTCCATTCACACACCACCCCCCACCCAGCCCCTCCCCGACACTGTAAATTAAGGGTCATGCTTAGCCTCTAACTAACCCTCCTTCTGTATTTCCCATCTTGGTAAGAGGTCAGCTTTGATTCCTCTCTGTTCTTACCCCTGATGTAAAGTCAGTTCCGTCAACTCCCTCTTCTTCTTTTAAAATTTTATTTATTTATTTATTCTTGGGGCCTGTGTTGGGTCTTTGTTGCTGCGCACGGGCTTTCTCTAGTTGCAGTGAGCGGGGCTGCTCCTCGTTGCAGTGCACGGGCTTCTCATTGCGGTGGCTTCTCTTGTTGCGGAGCACGGGCTCTAGGCGCACGGGCTTCAGTAGTTGTGGCATGTGGGCTCAGTAGTTGTGGCTCGCAGGCTCTGGAGCGCAAGCTCAGCAGTCGTGGCGCACGGGCTTAGCTGTTCTGCGGCATGTGGGATCTTCCCGGACCAGGGCTTGAACCTGTGTCCCCTGCGGATTCTTAACCACTGCACCACCAGAGAAGCCCCTTCTTCTTCTCTTGAATCATCCGCATCTCCTGATATCCACACAACTCCTAGAGTCCAAGAGGTATCACCGTCTCTCACTGGGGTCCCTAACAAAAGTCTCTTCACTGCTCTCACCCTGTCCAGTTCACCCTCCACAATGGGGCCCGGGTTAATTTCTAAAACACAAGCAGCCTTTCATTCTGTTAAATGAATTAACTCCACAACCACCATCTACGCTTTACCACAGCGATGACCACCCCGGACAGTGTCCATCAAGTGGGACTGCTTGCTGCATGTCGGTTTACTCGCCGTGTAAAAAAGGACCCAATATTTTCTGTAGCTCTCAGTGCTCGACCCTGTGGCAACAGCAGTTGTGATACTTTTTCTCACTGAATCCTTACAATAACCATATTCTCTGCATGGTACTATCAATTTCTTACAAATGAGGATACTCAGGCTTGAAGATGTTCAATAATCTGCCCAAAGCCACTCTGCTAATAAGAGGCAAGTATTCACACCCAACTATCTGGATTCCAAAGCCATGTTCTTTCTGTCACCCGCCCCTCCATGTTGTTTCCACAGGAAGGTGGAGATTTCTTATTCCACCACTTCCTTAAAAAGTGTGCTATGAAGACTTACTCTCCTTAAAAAGTGTGCTATGAAGACTTACTCTCCGATTTGAAATTACAACACGAACCACAGGAACCACGCAAAAAGGCAACTGAAAGCTTCACGACGCAAGTGTGTAATGACGAGCCCAAAGGACAGCAAACCCACAGGTCAAGGAAGAGCGGGCCAACTCAGGAACTGGACATTTATTCATACTCACATACTTCATTTGAATATTCATTTATTAGTATCTGAATGTTAATTATTAAAATTTTTCACTTTTTAAACCAAAGGAATCTTAAAGAACAGGGGCTAATGTCTTGTAAATGCAGACCAGGAATGCGCGCATTCAGTAATTAGGGGTCTAACTCGTACATCACCAGGAAGGGCATCTACCACCTGGATAAGCCTACCTGATTTCACTACTGAAACACAAGGCCTGCAAAATTTATATTTACATGTATTATAAAATTTAAATATATTATTCCATTTCCATATAGAACTAAGGGAACAATTACAATTAAGTTCAAACAATTACAGTTGACAAAAGCGTAAAAAAGTTCCAATTAACATCTTAATAGATGGCTCTCTAGAGACTTTAACTGAGTTTTTGTCTCCACTTAGTCATTCAAAACCTTGAAATCCACGTCTAGAAAGAGAAGCAAAAACACTCACCCAGACTGGAAGCTCGTTCTGCTTTTTCTCAAGCAACCAATTCACAGCCAAGTTCCCAAGACCTGAATGTATCGTAAGTGCTCGAATTGCCTTGTTTATGTCTTTACTCAGAGCTAGTGATCAAACATTTGGGCCATTTGAACACCGGGTTTGGTTAACATCAATCTACCACGTGACCCATCAATTCCTCTATGAGGTATTTACCCAAAAAACAAGACAACATATGTCCATCCGAAGACCTGTACAAGAATGTTCACAGCACATTATTTATAAAAGCCAGAAAGTGGAACACCCCCAAATGTCCACTAACAGGTGAATGCATAAGCAAAACAGCCTAAAGTCATATGAAAGAATACTCTCAGGCAATAGAAAGTCAAGTACTGATACACACCACAGCATGGGCGAACCTCAAATACATTACGCTAAGTGAAAGCCAGAAGAAAAAGGCCACGTGTTACATGATGCCATTTATGACATGAAATGTACAGAACAGGCAAACTACAGAGGCAGGAAGCAGACTCGTGCTCGCCTGGGGTGGCGGGGATGGAGCGTGCAGACAGCCACATTTTGGGTATTTTGGGTGATGAAAATGTTTTAAAACTGGATTGTGGTGATGGCTGCACAACTGTAACTTTTACTAAGAATCACTGAATTATACAAGTGAATTTTATGGTATGTGAATTATACCTCAATAAAACTGTTAAGGAAAAAAAAGACAGCTTTAAAGCGTGCTAGCTATAAATCGTTCTGGGTCAAATTCAGGTCATTCACAGAAAGGAATGTATCTTTACAAAACGACCAGGTTCTGCATATGTATATGTAGGAGCCTTAGCCTGAAAAACAGTATTATTGGGTGTTCTACTGGAAAGAAAGCTTTATTTAAGAACTGCTATTTAATATGTTACCAACAGAGGGGCTCTTATTCTCCTGCAACACGAATCATTTAAAAGACAGCTGGAAGCACCAGCGGAGCTGCAGCAGCACGGCAGAGGCATTTTACTGCCACAGTAAAGATAAAGACAGAACTGCAATAGAGTTCAGAGGGTCTGGAAGAAGTCATTCCAGCTACAATGACAAGGAGTCTCTACACGCGTGTGCTCTGAACGCTTCTTAGGAAGGATCTGAAGGGCGGCAGAGGAACAGGGAGGGAGGCCAGGGAAGAGCAGGAGGCTGAGCGTGGGGTTCAGGCTGGAAGCTTCAGGGGCAGGAGGGCAGGTTTTCAGTAAGAGGACGTGAGGCCCTTCTTCTTTTTGGCTGTGCAGCTTGAGGGATCTTAGTTCCCGACCAGGGATCGAACCCGGGCCCTCGGCAGTGAGAGTGCAGAGTCCTAACCACTGGACCGTCACGGAACTCCCGCGAGGCCTTTTTATTTTTTAATTTTTGAATTTTATTTTTTTATACAGCCGGTTCTTCTTAGTCATCAATTTTATACACATCAGTGTATACATGTCAATTCCAATCACCCAATTCATCACACCACCATCCCCACCCGCCCTCGGCTTTCCCCCGTCAGAGGAGGCCTTTATTCTGAGTGGGCGACAGAGACCTGCAAGGTTCCAGGGCAGGGAAGTGACACGACTGCCGTGACTTTACAAACATTCATCTGACAGCTAGCTGGAGCTGGGGTGAACGGGGACCTAAGGTCAGTGACACTAACTAACTTAGAGGAACAGCAATGGAAAAAGAAAAGGCCAGATGCTTAAAACCAAACCAAGCAGGGATGAGGGGAACATGCACCAGAATGGGCGGCACTGGTGAGGAACGACACAAAGATGAAGGGGGCGTCTCTCAAACGTGGACTTTCAAATCTCCAAAAATTTACCTCTGGATTCCAGAATCTGACAGACACTGCATTACAAAGTCAAAATAACTTAACTATTGCTGGTGGGGATGTTCACTGAGACAGACGGCGACTGGCCACATCTAGTAACACCGCGGGTGCATTGACCCTTCCACCCAACAATCTCTCTTCTAGGAATCTATCCCCAAGATAAACTGGCCAAAAACTACAAGAAGTTGTAAACTCCTCAAGTTTAGTCACGCAAAAGACTGAAAATCAACCTAAAATCCACCAGCAGGGGATGGAGCACTAAATGATGGCGCACCCACACCGTGGAGCATCGTTTACGGCGCACCCACATCACGGAGCCCCGCACAGTTATGAAAAGGAAGGAGGGCGACCCCTACCCACTGACAACACAGTGACTTCCCAGTGGACACAGTCGCTGAAAAAACCAAGGTTCCCTGTGTGTGTGAGGGGAGGGGAGCAAATACTAATAACACACTTGGAAAGATCTCTGTTTTTCTTTTCGAAGAGAAACAAGTGGAAGATAAACCAAACACTAATACAAATGGTTACCCGTGGGCGGAGGAGAGGGGTGCAGGTGAGATTCAGTGGGGGTCCGTGGGTAGAACTCAGGGGGTTGCAAACGCGGGTGGGGAAAAAAGTACATCTTATTTCCCACTCACCTCTGACTGAAACCCGACCACTCCTCCGATTACGAATGTAGGCAGCAGTCCACAACAGTTTTAGCAGGACCTCTGACTTTGCCACCAGGAAATCACAGGTATTTTCATTAGTCCATGACAGTTATTGCCAGTATCATTTCTGCTCATCAATACTGTGGAATTACAGTAGCTTGGCATAAAAATTTTTATACCTCAAATAGGAAATATTGGACTCCCCTGGTGGCGCAGTGGTTAAGAATCCATCTGCCAACGAAGGGGACACAGTTTCAAGCCCTGGTCCTGGAAGATCCCACATGCTGCGGAGCAACTAAGCCCGTGCGCCACAACTACTGAGCCCACGTGCCTAGAGCCCGTGCTCCACAACAAGAGAAGCCGCCGCAATGAGAAGCCCGTGCACGGCAACGAAGAGCAGCCCCGCTCGCTGCAACTAGAGAAAGCCCGTGCACAGCAACGAAGACCCAATGCAGCCAAAAATAAATAAATAAATTTAAAAAAACAGGAAATATTTAAAATACGTTAACGTGTAATTCTCAGGGGTGAAGTTTGCTATTCTTTGTTGGACATCCTTCATGACTGAGAAGAGAAAAAAGTTACACTGTAAAAGTTATAAAAACATCTACCTGTGAGCCACAGTTGGCCTATAGGGTCTCAACCAACTGTGCTCTCTGCTTTAGGTAATAACTGGCAACAATTGTAAATAAATAGGAATTCACAAGCACAAAGTCTCATGGAAGTTCTGGGTTAAGTGATGACCATCTAGACATTCATAAGCCTGTTATTATAAAACTCCTTATGTCACTAAATTGAACACTCATTTAAAAAAAATTCTCATGCTGGAAAAAACCCAGGGGTAAAAGTGTTAAAGAGAAACAACCCAAAAGAAAAAGGTCATATTATTATGAGAAACTGATAAGTTATGTGAAGAAGTCTGAATCTAAAGGGAAGATGAGAAACTTAATTTTAGATATGATGAATGTGAAGCAATTAAAAGAAAAATACCAAAATGAAAATGCTCAGTCAGGCAGTTTGAAAATACACAACTGTAGCCCAAAGGAAATCGCACCTGTAGAAAAAAATTTGGTAATCTGCACAAAGGTAAAACTGTCGGCATTTAACGTGGATAAAATCTTCACAGCGTAAGGGAAGAACGTAACAGCGACGAGAACTCAGACCTGTATTTAAAGGACATGGGGGAGGCCCCCTCCCCCCGGCCCCCCAGGAGAGAGGAATGCTGCGAGCCGG
>NW_006797698.1:3350039-3366981 GCF_000442215.2 Lipotes vexillifer
CGGCGGGGACGGGGGACGGACACAGGCGTGAGAACCAGAGGCCAGAGAACAGAAGCTCGGGGAGGAGAGCCGGACGAAACGTCTGGTCTTCGACAGGGTCAACGGCTGCGATCCATCAGGGAGAAAGTCTAGGATGAAAGTCGCTGACTGTGGCAGGTGCCAGGAGAAGGCGCCTCTGAAAATGCAGCTCCAGAGTGGGAGCCGGTTGCAGCCACGTGGAGACGCCCCCTAATGGCTGGGAGAAGGTGCCGGCTCTGCTGCTGCTGGGGCCCCTGGAAACCTGCCTTTCCTGACACCCGGTCTCACAGGAGGACCCAGGACTAGCTCGGACGATGACAACGCGATGACTTATTACCCCATCCGCCGTTACACAACGCAAGTGAGAGACATGAGTGTTCCTTTTTAAATCCTAAGGCCAGTATACAAGCATAACTGTTACAACTTTTATTTGAATACAACATGACAACTATCATGTTTCAACTTCTAAGACAAATCACATATCCTATTCAAAAATAATATACAACCAATGATAATTACAACAGCTGTCTCATAATAAAACTTCTGTGCAATGTCTCACAGTTGAACGTATGAAACCTTGAATTCAAAATCTGATCTGAAGTTCCCACTGCCCTCTTACAGGGGTCCCCTTGGTGATCTCAAGATGACCCCCAACTCCGATCAAGCCCACATGGGACTGAGAAAATACTACACCGATTACTACAGAGAACAGACAAATCCAGACAACCCCAAACCAGGGAGCACTGCTAGTCGGATTCACTTAGAAGGGCTCGCTTGGTTCCTTCAGTGCCAACTCTAATTCTGTTAACTCATTTGAAACTAAAGACCCAAACAACTTCCCAGAGCTGATACAGAGCTTTAAATGAGACATCGTATGTAAAAAGGCCTAGTTCTATGGCTGGTACCTAGTAGGAATTTCCCAGCCAATAGCTCTTTTTCTCCCTTCCTTCTCAAAAAACAATAGTGTAGTAGGAGGTGAAACCATCTAACTCACCTGATCTTGGTCAGAAAATGATTAACCCATTAAATGCAAGGACACTTTTGGTATGTTGAACATTATTCATGCAACATTTGCAAAACCTTCCTTAAAAAGAAAAGTAGAGCAAAACTATAAAACTCCTAGAAGACAACACAGGAGAAAACCTAGATGACCTTGGGTGAGGTGTGACTTTTTAGATACAACACCAAAGGCGGGATCCATGAAAGAAATCATTGATAGGATGCACTTCACTAAAATTAAAAACTTCTGCTCTGGGAAAGACACTGTCAAGAGAATGAGAAAACAAGCCACAGACTGGGAGAAAATATTCGCAGAAGAAACATCTGATAAACAACTGTTAACCAAAATAATACAAAAATTCTTAGGACTCAGTAAGAAAACCACTTGATTAAAAAATGCGCCAAAGCCCTCACCAAAGATATTCAGATGGCAAATAAGCATATGAGAAGATGCTCCACATTATGTCACCATCAGGAAAATGCAAATTAAAATAACGAGACACTACTACACACCTATTAGAGTGGCCAAAATCCAGAACACTGACAACACCAAATGCTGGTGAGAAGGTGGGGCAACAGGAACTCTCAATCACTACTGATGGGAAGGCAACATGGTGCAGCCACTCTGGAAGACAGATTGGTGGTTTCCTACAGAACACTCTTACCAAGCAATTCAGCCATTAATGTGCTGCTTCGTATTTACCTAAAGGAGCTGAAAACTAATGTCCACACAAAAACCTGCACACAGATCTTTATGGCATCTTTTTTCCTAATTGTCAAAACCTGGAAGCAACCAAGATGTCCCTCGGAGTGAATGGATAAATAAACTGCGGTCCATCCAGACCACGGAATACTATTTAGTACTAAAAAGAAATGAGCCATCAAGCCATGAAAAGACATGGAGGAAACTTAAAGGCATATTATTAAGTGAAAGAAGCCACCCTGAAAAGGCTATACTGTGTGATTCCAACTATGACATCCTGGAAAAGGCAAAACTAAGGAGACAGTGAAAAGTTTTAAGGGGCTGCGAGGAGCTTGGTGGAGTTCGGGGTGGGGAAGTAAGTATGCAGACCCCAGAGGATTTTTAAGGCAGTGTACTACTCTGTGCGGTACTGCAGTGATGGATACACGTTATTATACACTTGTCCAAACCCACAAGATGTACACCACCAAGAGTGAACCCTCATGTCAACCATGGACTTTGGTGATTATGATGTGTTAATGGAGGTCTGGTTGTAACAAATGTACTACGCTGGTGGGGGATATTGATGACGGGGGAGTCTGTGTATGTGCTGGGGCAGGGAGTATATAGGAAATCTCTATACCTTCCTCTCCATTTTGCTGTGAACCTACAACTGCTTAAAAAAAAAAAGTCTTAAAAAAATCAAAACAATAAAAGTAGAGGCTCACTTTTGATCTTTATATTTTGCTCATGAAATAACTTGCATTTTATAATCTAGAAAACATGAGTAAACAAAAAGCTAGTACTGAATATCAAATACTATATTTGCTTATTTTTCTTAATTGAAAATTAGGCTATTTTGATAATTATTGCTACCTGAATAATGGATACGTCAATAAGTAGATTTTACATTTATACCTGTTACTGTAAAAATGGAAAGTGTATCAATAACTGGTTCTTCTTTGTGAACAAAATATCTGGCCCCAGACCTTCAGACTTTAATAGAATACTTCTGATTCATGGGCTCTGCTCTGTGGTTGGAAGGCAGGGGCCTAATTCACAGCTAAATCCTCAGCACCAAACACAGTGTCCCGGCACACTGCAGGGCTTCAGAAAGACTGGGGAAATGATGATTGCAAATATTTTGGGGACACGTCTGAATCACTGATGACACATAAAAAAAAAACCAAACCCAGGACTTCCCTGGTGGCGCAGTGGTTAAGAATCTGCCTGCCAATGCAGGGGACACGGGTTCGAGCCCTGGTCCGGGAAGATCTCACATGCCACAGAGTAACTAAGCCCGTGCACCACAACTACTGAGCCCGTGTGCCACAACTACTGAAGCCTGTGTGCCCGAAGCCTGTGCTCTACAACAAGAGAAGCCACCGAAATGAGAAGCCCGTGCATCCCAACGAAGAGTACCCCCCGCTCGCTGCAACTAGAGAAAGCCCGCGTGCTGCCAAAAATAAATAAATAGATTTATTAAAAAAACAAAAAACAAAAAAACCCCAAACCCACCCAGCCCATCAGCATACAGAACTACAAAGAAGCATGCTAGAACATGTTAATTACATGTCATTTCATTTTCTCCCAGCACAGTAACAGTACTGAGAAAAATGGGGAGGGGGGAGGCACACCATTTACGTTATGTATAAAACTTAAGAGAAATTATTCAAACAGGCGATAAAAACTGTAAAACGGATGGCTTGGAAAGTGAAGAAGCAAGGACCCACCATCCTGGGGTAGGATGTGAGCACATGTATTTAAACCTTCACGGTTTGTTTTATGAGTTCTCCCACTTCCTAAAGACTAGCAGAGCTTTGAAATTAGTAGGTCCTCAAACTTATACTAAACGAGGGAACATAGCTGCTTTCTCCTTGAGATCAATCTTTGTCCTTCTAATTATATATAGAAATATGCTAATTCAACTCATTCCCTCAAACACACATACAATTTTATAATCATGAGAAATTTTGGATGCCATTAAGTATGGAATTTTCTCCTATGAGCATCTTAGGAATTAGGATACAATTTTTATTCTTGGTACTTGAACAACTAATTAATAAGTCTTTTCAATCCTAAAAATCCAAATACAAGCACTCAAAGCTTTAAGTACTGTCCAAGTTATAACTGAATCTTAAGTCCATTAGAATACAGATTCTTCCTATTTTAATTACTATGTGCCTTCCAGTGGGATGACTCGAGCATCACTGGTATAAACTGCTTTAGGAAGCGTGAAGGTGACCCTAACCTCTTACTATTTAGCAGGTGCCGTGCAGACTGACTGGTTCGTCCACATAAACGAGCTTTACCTGTGAAGGACCGAATTTCAGCTCTCAGTTTCAGCACAATGCTTTTATAGGGACATTTATTCAATGATCTAGCCTGGTGCTTGCACGTATTTCATTTCCAAGCATTTTCGTTCACTTTAAAACAAGGAAATACAGTATTACATTTGATCATTATCTACACGATGCATATTTTTCAAATTGAGGACTGCAATCCATTAACGTGTGGGCCATGAAATCAGCTTAGTAAGTGGTAACCGGAACTCTTCAAAGGAGTGAAAAAGAGAAGAGCTCACAGAACGTAAGTATTGCTCAGCGCATCTTTTTTTTTTTTTTTTTTTTTTTTTTTTTGTGGTCCGCGGGCCTCTCTGTTGTGGCCTCTCCCACTGCGGAGCACAGGCTCCGGACACGCAGGCCCAGCAGCCATGGCTCACGGGCCCAGCCGCTCCGCGGCATGTGGGATCTTCCCGGACCGGGGCACGAACCCGTGTCCCCTGCATCGGCAGGCGGACTCCCAACCACTGCGCCACCAGGGAAGCCCTGCTCAGCGCATCTTTAATTCAGTTATGTCTATGTACGTACAGTTAACCTACAAAATGTATTTCTTACTGTAGAAACAATTCAAGAAGCACAGAGTGACATTACACAGTGACATGACTATTTCACACAGTTAATCTATAAGTGCATGTGGATGTTTGAGGGGACTCCCAAGTTCTGGTTCCACAACTCACAGCCTGTGTGAGCTTGGGCAGACTCCTTAACTTCTCTGCCTATAATTATCTGCAATTATAACACAGATAGACATATATATAATGGGGACAATAACAGTACCTATAAAGGTTGGTGGGAGGTATAGATGAGTTATGTAAATAAACTGTTTAGAAGGGTACCAGACACACAGCAAGTATTTGCTACTATTCATATTAACACTTCAACAAAGGTTATCAGATGTCCTCGAAATTCCTAACATGCTACTTAAATAAAACAACAAAAAACTTCTCAGGGGGAAATGTCAAAGCTAGTGTGTAAGTCAAAATGAAGTAAAGCAATGTTGCCTGAAAATGTCACAATACCGTTGGACAACGTAACACGAGGGGTACTTTCCAAATTCCCACCGAAGTGGGCCCATCATCAGAAGACAGGGAACCTGGTATTCTGACGGACCTGGGGATCCAGACAGAAGCAGTTGTAAAAGTTCAGATTTTCTGTGAAATTTCATTTGTTCTTAAAGTTCATCTGGATCTTTCATTCCACCACCAAATACACGTAATAGAATGCTCTAAAATACCACCTTGGAAACCGTTTCTCACCCTAGTGAGTGGGTGAGCTGCTGTTTTATCGAATCCACTGAGGTTGGAAACCTGCTGCGGCGGAGCTCTCCCTGCACACCAGCATCCCAGCATCTCTCTCCTGTCCTGGTGCCGCAGCATCATCAGGACCCAGCCTAACAACAGACAGGCAGATACAGACAGCAAGTCATTTTCACTCCTGAGATGACCGGGATGCTGGTGGTACAGGAAACATCTTCAGGCCACCGAGGGTGGAAATCTAGACACGGACCTTCATCTGGGGAGACAGAATGACACGTCACATGCAGATGACAGGTCTCTCCCACTCCTGGTGAGGATGCTGCTTCAGTAAAGGACGCACTGTTCTACCACACACGCTGTCACTTTCGTTTCAATGAAATGTTTCAACTCACAGTTCCCACAATTCTGTTCAACTAATGTGCAGATTTCCCTCCTGTGTGGCCACGGTTTGCCCTGTAGTTGGTGAGTGCTAGACCCTGAAATAATATCTGCTAAGTCAGCAGATTTTGAAAGTTACCACATCACTAAGTGAACAAGATCCTTCATCTAATCTGGGTTTTCAAGGCTTTTCATTACTTTTTTTCCACTAATACAAATAAATTATCTTAAGTTCAAAAATTCTGACCAGGGGACTTCCCTGGTGGCACAGTGGTTAAGAATCCGCCTGCCAATCCAGGGCACACGGGTTCGAGTCCTGGTCCGGGAAGATCCCACATGCCGTGAAGCAACTAAGCCCGTGCGCCACAACTACTGAGCCTGCGCTCTAGAGCCCACGAGCCACAACTACTGAAGCCCGCGCACCTAGAGCCCACGTGCTCCGCAACACATAGCACCCGCCGCTCGCCGCAACTAGAGAAAGCCCGCGTGCAACAACAAAGACCCAATGCAGCCCAAACCAAATAAAATTTTTAAAAAATTCTGACCAGCAGCTCCCTCTAGCTAAATGAATTTTCAAGACACTTCCCACTTCACTACAAATTGGTTCAAAAAGAATAAACAGTCCCACTTCTACACTCCATCTGATTTGAAGCTTTCACGCTTTGAATACAGTTTACCAATTTATTCACCTTACCGAAGGTACGAGAGCAATCTGGCGGCACCCTCTTTTAGGCGCCTGGATAGTGGTTCTGGCCACGCGGGGTCGTGAAGAGCCAGAGGCACCTACCGCTGCTGGGGGTCAGCACCCAGCCCCACCCCGTGCACACATGCAGTGCGGACTTGATAAAAAGCATCCTGCGGAAAATGTCCTTACTAGCTACGACAACAGCAAGTAGTCAAGAGGCTTATAAATATCCGGGAAAGGGTATGTATGAGGAGGTGCACAATACACAAAAGTGTGTTTAAACCTGGGCTTTAGCACCTATCAAGGATAAATAGATTAAATTCAGTCTCTCAATTATTTGAGTGTGTCTTCTGAGTTCATGAAAATGTACCATTTGCTAACCTCCAATAAGGGAGTTTTTGTCTTTTTGGGGGGGCGGGGGCGGTGGTGGTTACAAAATCGTGCTCCCTGCTCTGACTGAGAACAATCTGGCCATACCTGTAACATGGGGAAGAGTCTGGTAAAACCTGTAACAGCCTCACCTAAGAAAATGATTCTGAAACTGACCTAAGCTTCTAGCATTTTTCACTTGTGTGGTTTTTTTTTTTTTCAGCTGAACTGGTCCTAGTCATGATGTTTCTTTTTAGTTGCAAAAACTTGTAGTCAGTTTCCTTCATAATCCGCACAACTTGTTTTTATGGTCACTATAAAAGTAGTGGCTTTTTAGGTTACTGTTCAGGGGCAGAAGAGACAAAAGCAGCTCATTTCACTTCTACAATAATTAAATCTCATATTTTAAATAAGAATAAAGAACATCCTACATACTGAGATTGGTACAGATTTCTATCAATATACTACTTGCGACTGGGGCAGTACCCTCATCTTTACAGTCAAGCTCAAGTTTGGTGGGAGAAGCCTCAGAGAAATGTCTGTCAAAATTCTTGATTTCACATAATTTACTTCATTAACTTGTGTATATTTTCTCAAGGAAGGTTTCCAAGCTTATGCTTCAAACAGCTTACTTTGAAAACCATCAAATCATGCTCCCAGTTGAAAATATAGTATTTTTTAAAAGAACATCAAAATCACAAAATGCAGATTTCCTCCACAGTTTAACAAGAACTCACTTCTATAAAAAATGGGCACTTTAGAAGACTTGAGCTTCACAAACATGATCCAATTTTTACAATAAAATTTAGAGATCAAAACTTTGCAAATAAATCAACTTCTGCAAAGTACTACTGTATAAATGCAACGAACTATAGAAAGCAGCACATTTAGGACTAATTTTTTTCAGATCACACACCCCGAGTATGCACTTACACTCACTTAGTCTACACTAGACGGCCAACAAAACACACAAATCTGCCTCTGCATTTTGGGGGGGAAAACTCTCTTTTTAATGTAAAACTGCTGCCAAGGGAGTCATCTGAATGTGTTTTAAAATCATTTTTTACAACTATTAAGGGAATCCACTGTCCTAGTTAGACACACACTCACTCACCTATAAATCTACCATAAAAAGCAACAGTGTATATTCATCTTGCACCACATCCATCCTTTAGAATTAAACGGTATAACATATGGTTTGTTGGTTAGAACCTTGAATTTTTTTTTTTTTTTTTTTTGCGGTGCGCGGGCCTCTCCCTGTTGTGGCCTCTCCCATTGCAGAGCACAGGCTCCGGACGCGCAGGCTCAGCGGCCATGGCTCACGGGCCCAGCCGCTCCGCAGCACGTGGGATCTTCCCGGACCGGGGCACGAACCCGCATCCCCTGCCATCGGCGGGCGGACTCTCAACCACTGCGCCACCAGGGAAGCCCAGAACCTTGAATTCTTTAATCACAGACTGTTTCCATAAATCAGCCTATCAAAAGAAAATTTCTCATTTATAATTTATTATAGGTTAAATCTCAGAATTAACAGAACTTCCCCAAATTGGTTTGCTTTACTGAAATCTCATTTTTATGGGTAGAAGGTTGGAAGAACGAGGACACGACAAAGAGCCGGCACCCACACCAGCCACTTTCCAGTGAGAAGTGCCACAGACCAGCACCGAGCACACAGCCCGCCCGAGTTTCAGTATTTTCTGAGCTTAAGGGGATGAGATGGGACGTGTAGTGAAGGGCTGGCGAGGACGGAGAGCGGAGCCCACTCCTGCCTGCCGTGGTGACGCCAACACCCGCTGGGGACAGACTGCAGTCAGGGAGCCATGACAAATCCTGAACACAAGGCAACAGGAGCTGGTGACAGAACCAAACAAGGGCGGGATGAAGACAGGGCATTTTGAAGGAGGAACTAATAATACTCGGTAGTCACTGACTACGGAACATCACAGTCTCGGAGAGAAGGCTCGAGACAGAGAAGCTGGATGTGGCTTGGGGAGCAAATGAGATCAGTCTGGGGAGCTTGTGATGGTGGGGAGGGCAGGTGGGCCACGGGGACGCCCTGCGGGCAGGCAGAGAGGCCACTGGGGCTCAGCTGGGAGGCAACCAGCTACCAGCGAGAACTGTCAGAACCGCTCCGGCCAAAACAGAACTGAAAAACCCCACAGCAAAGTGGGCTAGAACAGAGAATCCGGTCCCAGAGGTACTTCCTGCGCGTCCATTTAGAGAAGAAGACATAACCGGAAGAGCAAAGTATTCTCCACAGAAGCTAAGGCCAAGAGATGACTCAAGTAAAAAGGGTGAGAACCTGGTCCAGAAGCGTGGAAAACACTGCATGGTACATCCCCTCCTTAAACGGGCCAAAACGCTCTAGAAAACAGGCCTGGTTACACTTTGCAAACGTATCATGCGAACAGTGTTCACACTCTGGAAATCACTGAGCCCGAGACATGCAGGGGAACCCATTTAAAATAACAGGAAAGAATCTAACAGAACCTGAATGAGGAGAAACCAAGTCTGAGTTTCAATGGACTGAAGTGCTTTGAAAACTCTGGCAGTTTAGACTTTAAAAATGTTGAAACATCTTTGTAGTTTAACATTACCAACCAGCATTTCCCAGGTTTAAAAAGTACTTTCAACGTATGGCACCTCCAAGAAAATGTGGACCATGTGTGCTGTGATCCTGCTGTTTGTTGGTCCTCAGTAGTGAGGACGGATTAATGCTGGTCCATATGCTTAAAAAAATTTCTTAGAGATTTCCTGTGATAGCATTTAGGGTTTATATTTAGACCAGGAATAAACGGAAGCAGGAACCATTTCCAGACAACTACACGTCTAACTCCGTACTCATGAGGATCCCGATCTCCGCGGCACTTCCCACACTGCTCCCCAGAACACGGGTGTTTGCAGATGCTCATCAACGCTCCACTGAAGAGGGAAGAAGTGAACGCAGCCGTTCACTCCAGACCACACGCCCCTACTGCGTGGCATATGCCATTTTTCACATTTCTGATTCTAAAATCAGTATGTGCTCTACAAAACAAAACATACTCTTTAACATGGTAGTAGGGTTTTCTTCCCCCGAAGGCTATTATTAAACTAAGGGTACACCTTACATACATACACAAGTACATACACACACATATCCTGTAAGATACGCATTCTCTGTAAAATAGATGTCTCCCTATAAGACCCTCAATGCACATTAACGTATTAAAAGCCCCTCAATATGCAACCTAGCATTTCCTAAATGTATTTACTCACAGATCTTCCCTTCCACTCCAATATCTTACCTGTCACAGAACACAGGTGGGCAAATACTACTCTAGGCAAATCAAAAATTACTGAAAATGCAGGGAGTGGTAAAGCTGAGCTCCTTTATTATAAAAAATAATAGTGACTAAACAAAGCTTCATAATGTCAAGTGATGACAGGCGTGACAGGCTTCACCATAAATGCCCCAGTTAAACTGCAGACACTCAAAAACAAAACACACAACATCCTGCACGGGACAAAGGCACCAACACACAGGACACTTGCAAAGGTACCACTGAGGAGTAACGGCGGCAAAACTGCTCATCAGGCCAAGTGTCTTCAGCACCCCTAAGCCCTCCCTTCTGACTTTTGGGTCCCCTGTGGGTAGACATAATCACCCCCTGGTTTCAGGAGTCTCTATCTGATGACTGACTAGTGAACCATTCCTGCACCGAGTGTCCAAGGCTACCTTCACCCTGGGAAGTGAAGGAAAGACTTCTGTCCAAAATGAGGCATTTATTTGCAAGAAGCAGAAAGCTGAGGGGGAACAGCTCCAAAGCCGCCAAAGTGGATCCAGCCCAGTCTCTGGCACATTCTAAGTGCTGAGGAATAGCGGTTATTACCACAGGCAAGATGATTCTGTAAGACTGGAGAAGTCAGAAGAAATCACTCTTGGACTTTTTTCTTCTCCACCCTCCCCCAAACTGAAGTCCCCTAGTTCCCAAAGACAAACTCAGGGCTCGGGGAGGGGAAAGGCCTCCAGCCCTCATGCCTGGGCCTCCAGCTGGGACTGAAGTCTGCAGTCTCCTGTTTCTCAGCCTCATCCACGATTTCAAACCTTTCCTTCCAGTCTGACCAGAGCAGGCCTCCCTCCCCACTGCAGGAAGGGGGCTCTGAGCTCCCTGGCTTTTCTCCCACGTCCTGACTTACGGAAGCTGCCCAGGCACACTTAACTATGTTAGCTAATAGGGGACACGTTCTGTGCACCTGTTTTCTCAGATGGCCGAAAAGTATCCCTAATTTGTGTCATTTAGAATACGTTTCTTAAATCAATAGTAACATTTCAATGTTCCAGGCTACAGCACAAAATGTGTCGAAAGAATTTATTTTTTTCTAATTTTTAGCAAATTTACATTCTTAGGCATAATGACGACAGGTTTAAACATCCATCTACTATTGCTAGGAGTTGTAAAGTTAGCAAAAAAGGACAGGAAGTTCACAGCATCTCTAAGAAAAGGAAACTTCCACGCTAAAGACAATTCACTAGTACATAATCCACTGCTGTAATTCAACAAAATAACAAAACATAAATGAGGTTCATGAGATTAAGAGTTTCATGGAGGGTGTGAAACTTGCAGGGACCTAAAGCAGCTGAAGGATTAAGATGGGGGGATGGGAAGATGAGCTGCAAGGAGAACCTGAGGGCTGAGAGTCAGATATTTACCCTACGTGTCAACACACCTGGCAAGGGACCTGCAAATAAAGCAAACACCAGAGTGATTCCAGCACTGAACTGAGTGAGCAGAAACATCTCGCTCGGAAGCAGGCTCACTGCTTCTATTCTCTTTTGTCTTCATAAGCTAACCCACCGCATTATAAATACATGAGTGCTATAGAAAGTTGGACGAAAAAATAAAAACCAAAAGAATAAACTAAAAATAACCCATAATTCCACTATTCAGAGATAATCACTACAAACATTTTGGCTTATTATCCTTTAAAAAATGTACATACACACTAAAAAGAAAAATTTAAGCATTACATATACTGTTTTACAGCATGTTTTTGTCTCACTGAATACAGAATTACAGAAATGCAAAGATTTATCTAAAAATGCTGAGATCATAATCCTTAATAGCAAAACCTGAAAACAAATGCTCAATAAGAAAGCATTAAATAGTGTACCCATGACAGAATATTAATCAATCATTTTTTTGTATTTTCTTAGACTAAATCCTTAAAAGTAGATTAGCTATTTCTAAGTGTATAAATACATACATACACATATATATATATTTGTTTACGTAGTTCTCTCAGAAAAATCACTCTTTTTCAGGCAATGAATGAATGGACTCATTTCTCCATACCCTCACCCGAAGTGGCTTATTTTTCAATCTATGCCCAAGTTTTGAAAAACAGTATCTCACTGATTTACTTTTCCAAGAGTACTGCTAGTAAAGCTGAAATTTTTGCCGTTTCTTGATCCTTCTTTTAAAAATTACCAGTTTGCTCATTTTTTCCCCCCACGGGGGAGGGGAGGGCATCGTCTTTACCTTGGTTTTTATAAGCCCTCTTTTTATAGTAAGCAAAGTAAATTTACTTGTTAAGTTACAATATTTCTTTCAGTGTGTCATTTGCTTTTTAATTCTGTTTATGGAATTTTAACCTGCAGAAGTTTAATTATTCTAAAGTAATGAAAAGAGCCTTTTCCTTTACAGTTCCTACTTTTGGTGTTATGCTGAGAGGGTTGCTCCATCCTGAGATCATTTGTATTATCTTTTGGTTCTTAAAAACTTCGGTGGGGGGCTTCCCTGGTGGCGCAGTGGTTAAGAATCCGCCTGCCAATGCAGGGGACATGGGTTAGAGCCCTGGTCCGAGAAGATCCCACATGCCGCGGAGCAACTAAGCCCGTGCGCCACAACTACTGAGCCTGCGCTCTAGAGCCCGCGAGCCACGACTACTGAGCCCACGCGCCTAGAGCCTGTGCTCTGCAACAAGAGAAGCCACAACAATGAGAAGCCTGAGCACCGCAATGAAGACCCAATGCAGCCATAAATAAATATATTAAAAAGATAAAAACTTGGGTGGGGGGGGATATTTTAAAAACACACACGTTCATCATCCTAAAATTACAACCATCTTTACTACTTTATAAATATTTTCACTAATACATACACATTTTCAGCACACATTTCATGCAATCTGTTTTCCAAAGTATTTTCTGACATAGGCCTTTTTTAAAAATCGTAGCTTGTTAGATATGAACAGTCTTAAATGGTTTCATAAATTTAAGGCCAGTGAGTCACATCACACCAACTTAACAATAGTCCCAAAGTTCCAGAACTGTCCCTTTCTATCCCATCAGTGCCCAATTACTCCCATTCAATGTCCCCCAGTTACTAAAAGACCAAGAAGAATAAGCTCATTCCTGGTAGGCGACCCAGCTCTGCATAATGAATTCGGTCCTAATTATCAATGATAAGATACCAATCTTGAAAGCATTTCAATTTTGCTCTCTTCTCCTCTTCCACCTTCATATAAGTTAGACACTTTGGGAGCATCTGGTTAAAAGCTGGAGCCCTGGAGTCTCCCTGTCATGTTTTAACCCAGGCCTCACCACTCACTAGGCCTCATCTTAACCACCCAAAGCCTCAGCTGCTTCCTCGACGCCGTCAGAGGACTGAAAAACAGCACCACACTCTGCGGGGCCTGATCAAGATTTTAAGTGGGTCGATGACCGTGAACAAAGTGTGAGTTACATGAGCTGCAGCAGGTAGCGCAATGGCACAGGGACACCTGCCCGTCACAAGGTCCCGGCCCTACAGGAGGTCTGTCTATTCCAAAGGAACCACAAGTCTAGTCCAAGGTTAACTGCTAGGACAGTGACCCGGGTGAGGCTCCCACCCCGGATGGAGCATCAGGACCTGAGAGGAGCCTTTCCAAAGCAGCAGGAGTCTGTCGGGCGACAGGAAGGGGACACGATACCCGAGACCGAGGGAGAGCATGAGGAAAGGGCAGCAAGGCCAATTCTGGGAACGGGCGCTGCAGTGATGGGGAAGCTGCCAGGAGACTCTGCTCACTTGATCCCAGAGTCCCAAGGGAAAACACTTAAATGACCACCAAGCCTAGGCTTCACAAGCCTGCTTCCCAAACACGAATAAGATTACGCTTTATAGGATGGTTCCTCAAACGTTGTTAACGTTAGAAGCTATGGCATTCGCATGGAACCCAGACTTTGAGGGCCTGAAGAAAACTTAAGAGTCAATTAAAAACCATCTCACTTTATAAATGAGGAAATAGAGGCTCAGCAAAGTTAAGTTCAAACCAGATCCCATGTCTTCTCTCCCAAGCAACATCTTCTATACCTAAACAAAAATACATGAATAAATTACACACACCTCTTTCAGAAGCTATATCCCTGTGAATAAAAAATTTAAAAGCCATCAAATATAATAATTCTGTTTATAGTGTGCATTATTAAATGGACACATTATAAACAAAGAGCTTAAATCTTTAGTAATAAACCTAAGGTTTTATTTAAATTTGATTTATTCCTCATTTCATGTTCACGACTCAGTTTTGAAAGGCAAACGAAAGAAGAGAATTTGTTGAGAAACTACCTGATATCCCTCCCCCCAAAGAAACAAACAAAGAAAGCAAGGTAAACTTTTAACTGGTCCTTAAGAATGGTACATTCTTTTCTCCAGGCATACCTGAAAGACAAGCTCAAAATTCAGCCAACGGTCCCCAAAAGACATTTTATTCCAGACTCAACTGCTGAGGTAGAAAGCCCATGGCCTTGGAACCTACGCAGGGCCGAAACAGCGAGGAATAAAACACAAACACGCTCCTATGTTGTTTTGGGCCCTAATTTTCAACTTGAAGAATGGCAAGTAACTACTCCTCAATCTAAACCACATTCCTTTGACCTTTCCTTGCTGAAAGAAAGGCATACTATGCCTGCTGGGAAAACTGGGCGTGAACTTCTGATAAAAGGCCCTCAAGGACCCAAGAAAGGTCTCTCCTGTGAGAAAGGTCACTCGGGCTCTAGTACCACCACTGCATTTGCATCATCTCTCCAACAGGGAAGAGCCTTAACTCACCAAACGATTTCACTTCAAAGGTAAGGCTGCAACATTTAACCTGAGGGGAAAGACCTCAATCTTGTTTAAACACACACACACACACATTTTAGAAATCTGTACCCTAAAACTAGCTTTGAAACAACAAAAAAAGCAAATTAAAGTTTCACAACTTGTTTTCTTGGCACTTTCCTGGATTGCCATAGCTGAAGAAAACCTGAGCAGTTTTTCTGTCGGGGCACTGTGTTAGTTCCCGGGGTGCTGTAATAACAATTATAATTAAGCAGGCATTCTTATGCAATGGAAATGCAGTGACTGCTTCTGTAGCCAAAATCGGAGGTGGTCAAACACTCGGTGAGAGTTAGAATTATTCCAGATTTATTCACTCAAAAAACAACTGAGGTACCCATGACAAAGTTCTATGCTATTTACTTTGGGGATGCAAAAATACAGAAGGAATATCTCCTGCCTTCAAGCAATTCAGTCAGAAAAGTATGGGAAGTAAGGCTGCACTGGCAACCCAGACTAAGTTAATTATCTCTAGAAAGTAATATTCAGCAACAGGCAAAGGAGTCGACGGGGCTGTAATATCTAAGCAAACTGCAGAATCAGCCCAGGCATTCACTGGGCTGTTAGTTCCCCGAGGTGGTGGGCAGCAGGAAAGGGGGTGTACCAGCAAGGACCTGAACCGGTGGCCCTAAGACACAGAGGATACTACAAATCGGTAAGAAACCCTACTACTACAGCTAAAGGTGTTTTTTGGTTTTTGTGGGGTTTTTTTGTAACGTAAGTTTTTAAAAGATGACTCCAATGACACAAAAAGTTAAATATTTTTAGACAGTATTTCAGCCACCCCTCTCCAGCTTAATGAGCACTGTCTCAAAACCTCCAAAAATGGGCATAATAGAGTTAAAGCAAGCCAGTCTCCTGTTTGCATGCTTCGGAATTTGAAATGCGATGCAACTATTTCGACTCACCATGGAAAGCAACAAATAGAACGTCGAAGTAAATTTTTTTCTAATATCCAAGAACACTTTTAGATCGAGAAAACGTCATATCCAATTTTTTTTAGACGAAATATTGCTGCTTTTTAAACAACATTCCCTATTTTGCTACACAACCCACAAACGCTCCAGGATTTCGGAAAATTGGGTGGACAGAGTGGCCACAAAATGAAGCGTTAACCTTACAACGGCACACGCTTTTGCAGCGTGTTAAGATATGCCGAGGTCCTAGAAGCTGGGGTCGTAAAGTGAATTTAGTTTCCTTCTGTGACTCCGACGAGTGCATTTTCAAAACTGCGTGACTACTCCACTCCTAACTTGGACTGTTTTAATGCCCCTACGGGGAAGGACAATTACACAGAGCAAATAAATACGAGTTAAGTTAACTGCAATTCCCCATTTGCACCCTCACCACTAACCCCAACTGCGAACTACGAGCAACAACAGGGATCCAATCGGAAAACAGGATCCTATTTTTGGCAGAGAGCTCGTTAAAGGGAGAAAACCCCGAACTTTGGGGGATTAGTCTCAAGGAATGCTCACCAATTGTTTCTCCCCGAAGCAGCACTCGGCCTACAGCACACCCGGGCGGAGGCAGGGGTGCGCCGGGCGACCCCTGCACGCGGGCGGCGGCCGGCGCCCGGGTTACCTGCGGGGTCAGCGCGCGCTCCCGCCGGGCGCGGGACCGGGGGCGCGCCGAGGCGGCGGAGCAGGCCGGGCCCGACTCGCGGGCGCTCGGCCGGCGCCGGGGGGCTCCGTCCCGTTTGGCCGCCGCACTCGCATCCCTGCGCGCCTCCCCGGCCCGCTCCCCCAAGAGAACAGGGCAAAGGGGCGACTATTACCCAGTAATAGCGCCCCGCACAGTCGCAACAATGCGGGCGAGGAACCCGGGAGCCGCGGGCAGGGAACCGGAAAGCAGAGAGCCCGGCTCCGCGGCTCCTTCAGCGCGCGAGCCCAGTACTTTACTTGAGAGAACGAGTCCGGGGCAAGCGACGCTCGGGGTAGAAGTGATCCCGAGGGGGCGGGGGAGAGAGGGCACGGGTCCGGGCGCCCCGCGGGGGTCGCCGCCCGAGGAGAGGCGAGGTTCGCACGCCCGGCCACCCGGGGCCGCCCGCCGACCCGGCTCCGCGGCCCGAGCCCGGTTGCGCTGGGAAAGGG
>NW_006797698.1:3367163-3385556 GCF_000442215.2 Lipotes vexillifer
CCCAGCCGCCATTCCGCCCAGCCGCGGCTCGGCGGCTCAGGCCTCGCCCGGCGCCTGGGCTCGGCCGCCGCGGCCCCAGTCACTGCGACACCGCGGCTCCGGGCCGGGCCTGCGCCGCCGACTCTCCTCGGCCCCGGCGCCGTCGACACTCACCCGCATTTCCCGGGTGCCTAAATGGCTCCGGCGACGTCTCCACCTGGTCGCTGGGCCCTGCCCCGGTTAAATCCCCGTCCCGCCAAGGTCTCGCCGCGTCCCTCAGCCGCCGGGGCTGCCCCGCCTGGAGCTGCGTGCGACACGGCTCCCGCCTCCTCCTCCTCCCTGCCCGCCCGCCGGCCCTCCTCCCGCCGCCGCCGCCGCCGCCGCCTGCACCACGCAACCTCCGCCCTCTAGCCTTTCCTCCGCCGCTCCCCGCCCTCCCCGCCTCACCGGCTACGGCTCCCGTGGGGAAGAAGCTGGTGGGGGAGGGCCGGAACGCACCGCCATCGGCGTCCGGGGCGGGGGAACCGGGAAACCGTCGCCGCCATCTCCCCACCAGCCCGCGGCGCGGGAGGGGCCCGGAAACCTCCCGCCCGCCGGCGGCCCCGTCCCCCGGCCCCCCAGCGCCACCGAGGACCCGCTCGCGGGGCTGTTCTCTACCTGAAAGCCCGCGGCCCCTGGCTCCGAACCCCGGCGCCCTCCCCGACCGGGCGCAGCGGATCCTCCTCCAGGTTTTACAGCCTCCCTCTCCTAGAGGCCGCCTCTAAGGACCCGGCTTCCCGCCACTTTGGGCCGAACGAGGAGGGGTCACCTTCTTAGGTCGGGGCAGCAGCCTGGGGAGCACCTGCCCCAAGACACCCCGGAGGAGGGGGTCTTACACACCCACTCCTGCTCCCCTCCTGCGCGCACACACGTGCACCCGGTGGATCTGCCTCCCCGGCTGGGAGAATAACCAAAAGCCATATCCCGACCGGCTGATAAAGTCTGAGATGGGCGAGTGGCCCTGAAAAGCAGGTACAGACTAGAGATAAACGTGTCGTCCATTCTCGAGCCCCAGGACACCTGCGGGCCTCGGCGATCCGCACATGAAAGCCCGAGCTCCTCGGCGTGTCTCTCCTATTTCTTTAAAATCAAACCAAAACTAGCTTCCCTCTTCAAAATCTTTAACCGACTCTTTTTTAGGCAAATGTTGACAAAGATTCCCTTTACTATTAATCTCTGTAAAGACAAATCAAGAATGGAACTGAAGATTTTACATATATGGATGGGATGAGGTTTGACTATAGAATAGGATTGTTTTCACGTGCGGTCTGGAGTAGTTCATCGCATTCAAGTGAAATTAACTCACAATTGGGTACTTGAAATACAAATTTTGGCAGCACAAATAGCCACCTGGCTTCCTAAGGTCGCACGGGTGAGAAGCGTGGACTTGGAGGGGCTTCTGCTTTCATACCCGTGGTCCATGAACAAGCGTGGAAGGATTTCAGATTATCTGGGCAACAAACTTGATGAATGTTAACTTCCTGTTTTGCTCCAAACTAAAACATTAAGTATCACCTTGGGGTGGAAATCCTAGGCCCAGAGCAGAGGGCTACCCCCATAGTCCTCTCTTTCCTGAGGAATATGGGTTTCTCTTAGAAGAAATATCCCACTAGTAGATGGGGTTCCTCCTATTAAAAAGTGGTCTTTTGTCAGCATCTGTTAAGTATCTTTAAGAATATGGCATTTGTCTATACTTGTCACCGAAGTATGTGATCTCAGTCTGTGTGAGGATTTTTAGATTCTCGGTTTACACCCTGTACTTCTAAATATTCAGAAGAAACCTGGATGCATTTAACTATTTTGTGGGCACATGGTTAGACTGAAGGTACAATTGGAAGGCTTCTCCCTGCAGACAATGCTTTCCACTGTAGGTATATGGCTTCTCTTAGATCCTTACTTCTTCCCTGTGCCTTCCTCAGACAAGGTATCTCATCTCCAATTTCCCTTAATCTGCCCTCTCCCATCTCATCATTCAATATGGTCTCCTTGCCTGTGACTTCCCAGAGCTAATACATGAGCTGAGTGGGTCAACTTTCTCTTTACTGTTTTTTTCTTCCAACCTCTCTTTTTCCTTAACAGAAGGATTTAGTCCACCTATACCATCCTCCTCACTTCTCATTACCTCAATTCCTGGTTCTTAACTTCCTTCTAGCCTTTGCTCTCCACTCATCTGCACTATTATTCTTAGCTCTTAGACTATGACATTGACTTTAAAAAAAAAAAAAAAATTTATTTATTTATTTTTGGCTATGTTGGGTCTTCATTGCTGCGCACAGGCTTTCTCCAGTTGCAGTGAGCGGGGGCTGCTCTTCGTTGCAGTGCGCAGGCTTCTCATGGTGGTGGCTTCTCTTGTTGTGGAGCATGGGCTCTAGATGCGCAGGCTTCAGTAGTTGTGGCACACGGGCTCACTAGTTGTGGCTCATGGGCTCTAGAGTGCAGGCTCAGTAGTTGTGGTGCACGGGCTTAGTTGCTCCATGGCATGTGGGATCTTCCTGGGCCAGGGCTCGAACCCGTGTCCCCTGCAGCGGCAGGTGGATTCTCAACCACTGCGTCACCAGGGAAGTCCCCTACCGCTGGGCCCTGCCCCGGTTAAATCCCCGTCCCGCCAAGGTCTCGCCGCGTCCCTCAGCCGCCGGGGCTGCCCCGCCTGGAGCTGCGTGCGACACGGCTCCCGCCTCCTCCTCCTCCCTGCCCGCCCGCCGGCCCTCCTCCCGCCGCCGCCGCCGCCGCCGCCTGCACCACGCAACCTCCGCCCTCTAGCCTTTCCTCCGCCGCTCCCCGCCCTCCCCGCCTCACCGGCTACGGCTCCCGTGGGGAAGAAGCTGGTGGGGGAGGGCCGGAACGCACCGCCATCGGCGTCCGGGGCGGGGGAACCGGGAAACCGTCGCCGCCATCTCCCCACCAGCCCGCGGCGCGGGAGGGGCCCGGAAACCTCCCGCCCGCCGGCGGCCCCGTCCCCCGGCCCCCCAGCGCCACCGAGGACCCGCTCGCGGGGCTGTTCTCTACCTGAAAGCCCGCGGCCCCTGGCTCCGAACCCCGGCGCCCTCCCCGACCGGGCGCAGCGGATCCTCCTCCAGGTTTTACAGCCTCCCTCTCCTAGAGGCCGCCTCTAAGGACCCGGCTTCCCGCCACTTTGGGCCGAACGAGGAGGGGTCACCTTCTTAGGTCGGGGCAGCAGCCTGGGGAGCACCTGCCCCAAGACACCCCGGAGGAGGGGGTCTTACACACCCACTCCTGCTCCCCTCCTGCGCGCACACACGTGCACCCGGTGGATCTGCCTCCCCGGCTGGGAGAATAACCAAAAGCCATATCCCGACCGGCTGATAAAGTCTGAGATGGGCGAGTGGCCCTGAAAAGCAGGTACAGACTAGAGATAAACGTGTCGTCCATTCTCGAGCCCCAGGACACCTGCGGGCCTCGGCGATCCGCACATGAAAGCCCGAGCTCCTCGGCGTGTCTCTCCTATTTCTTTAAAATCAAACCAAAACTAGCTTCCCTCTTCAAAATCTTTAACCGACTCTTTTTTAGGCAAATGTTGACAAAGATTCCCTTTACTATTAATCTCTGTAAAGACAAATCAAGAATGGAACTGAAGATTTTACATATATGGATGGGATGAGGTTTGACTATAGAATAGGATTGTTTTCACGTGCGGTCTGGAGTAGTTCATCGCATTCAAGTGAAATTAACTCACAATTGGGTACTTGAAATACAAATTTTGGCAGCACAAATAGCCACCTGGCTTCCTAAGGTCGCACGGGTGAGAAGCGTGGACTTGGAGGGGCTTCTGCTTTCATACCCGTGGTCCATGAACAAGCGTGGAAGGATTTCAGATTATCTGGGCAACAAACTTGATGAATGTTAACTTCCTGTTTTGCTCCAAACTAAAACATTAAGTATCACCTTGGGGTGGAAATCCTAGGCCCAGAGCAGAGGGCTACCCCCATAGTCCTCTCTTTCCTGAGGAATATGGGTTTCTCTTAGAAGAAATATCCCACTAGTAGATGGGGTTCCTCCTATTAAAAAGTGGTCTTTTGTCAGCATCTGTTAAGTATCTTTAAGAATATGGCATTTGTCTATACTTGTCACCGAAGTATGTGATCTCAGTCTGTGTGAGGATTTTTAGATTCTCGGTTTACACCCTGTACTTCTAAATATTCAGAAGAAACCTGGATGCATTTAACTATTTTGTGGGCACATGGTTAGACTGAAGGTACAATTGGAAGGCTTCTCCCTGCAGACAATGCTTTCCACTGTAGGTATATGGCTTCTCTTAGATCCTTACTTCTTCCCTGTGCCTTCCTCAGACAAGGTATCTCATCTCCAATTTCCCTTAATCTGCCCTCTCCCATCTCATCATTCAATATGGTCTCCTTGCCTGTGACTTCCCAGAGCTAATACATGAGCTGAGTGGGTCAACTTTCTCTTTACTGTTTTTTTCTTCCAACCTCTCTTTTTCCTTAACAGAAGGATTTAGTCCACCTATACCATCCTCCTCACTTCTCATTACCTCAATTCCTGGTTCTTAACTTCCTTCTAGCCTTTGCTCTCCACTCATCTGCACTATTATTCTTAGCTCTTAGACTATGACATTGACTTTAAAAAAAAAAAAAAAATTTATTTATTTATTTTTGGCTATGTTGGGTCTTCATTGCTGCGCACAGGCTTTCTCCAGTTGCAGTGAGCGGGGGCTGCTCTTCGTTGCAGTGCGCAGGCTTCTCATGGTGGTGGCTTCTCTTGTTGTGGAGCATGGGCTCTAGATGCGCAGGCTTCAGTAGTTGTGGCACACGGGCTCACTAGTTGTGGCTCATGGGCTCTAGAGTGCAGGCTCAGTAGTTGTGGTGCACGGGCTTAGTTGCTCCATGGCATGTGGGATCTTCCTGGGCCAGGGCTCGAACCCGTGTCCCCTGCAGCGGCAGGTGGATTCTCAACCACTGCGTCACCAGGGAAGTCCCCTACGCCACTGACTTTTATGTCCACTTCACAACCGGTTGCATCTATACCACTTCTACTCTGGGCAGGTAAGCTTGCCTCCAACCTAGTGAACCAAGGCCACCTATTCTCTTTCCACATCAAAACATTCTTCCTCCATCTTTCTCCCCCATCTCCGCAAAATTGATGTTGTCCCCCTTTCAGATGACCCAAAGTTTGGAGGGGTAATTAACTTGTTAGATGTTAGAAGCAAAATTCAGAAAAAAAAAAAAAAATTCAACATAGTCTCAGACTAGAATATTAGGCCAAAACCAATGAAATAAAATAGAACTTTACGAGTCTAAAACAATATGACGAAGTTCAAAAAGCCCATGTTGTAGATTTAGGTAGACCTTGGTTTATATTCAAACTCAAACCACCATCTTTTGCTCTGGTTAAGCCAACTGTTATATGGGCATTAAAATACCTATCTCATAAGGTTGTCGTGAAGGGTAATTCCTTTGTAATTCCAGCATACTTCCTGAAACAGCAAGTGTTAGTTCCCTTTCTTTCCTCGTCTTCCATACAGTGGAAATCGAGTGACTGCCCTAGTTCGTTGTTGATAACACTGACATTTTCCAAGTCATATGGGCCTGAAAACTCAAAATACTGACCCGTGGACCTTGCATCTCAGAGCTAGTCACCGTCCTAGAGAACTCCTCTGTCTATTTTGGCTCAATCTGTGCGGGCATTCGTTATCATCATCACACCCACTTTCCAAAGAAAAACCCAAGACTCAGAGATTCTAGGCAATTTGCTCCAAATCTCTCAGCTTGATCAGTGGCATAAGCTGATCCAGTGACTCCCAAGTCCGGGTACATCCACTCCTTTACTATGATGTTTTCCCACACCTGTATTGTCCCTTTACCCTTCTGAATGGTTTTCCTGGTTCTCTTCGCTGCTATATCCTTCCAGCCTGTGTAGTGACTGACCGCCGATGGTTTTTCCAAACTGATACCGGCATCACTGAATCTTTGTCCTTTCAGACTTTTCAGTGGCTCCTCATTATTTATAGGGTTCAATCCAAACTCTGACCTGGCACCTAAGGTTGACCATCATCTTGTCCTAACTTACTTTTCCAAATTTATCTCTAGCCATTTCCCAAAAGGAACTCGCAACTTCATCCCATCCTGCTAAGTCTACTGTTGGCCCACAAATACCAGCCTTGACTCACCAGCCTTCAATTATGAATGCTTGCTTCTGTCTGTTCCCCGAACAAACAGAAATGGTCCGTCCTCCTTTCCTACATCTGCAAATCGTCCTCCCTTTTTCATATCCAGCTCACATCCACTTTCAGGAAGCCTACTTTGCACCTTCTGCGCAGGCTTTGGTGATCTCTCCCTGATTGCCAACCTCTCACATATGCCTTTAAACTACGTGGTCTGTGCCTTGGTCAGGCACTATTTCCTGACGTTCCCCAGGCCCCTGGGCATTGAGCCTGAAGAACACTGAAGAGGTTCAAAATTGTTTACTAACCAAATTTGAAAGGATACTGTGTCTCTTGACCAGCCATATGAGCTACTGTTTCTAAGACCTGAGTAAGGAACTAGCTACCCAGTGCAAAGTTAATTCATTTAATGAGAGAGTTCCCAAACCTGTCTTTGCTTCAGAATCACCTGGGGATTTGAATACTGATTCCAGGGCCCATTCCAGGCCTACTGAATCAAAATTGGGTGGGAAGGGGAAGGGAGGAAATTTGAAACTGCCAGAGTTTATATCCTGGCTTTACTATGTATTATCTGAATAACTTTGAACAAGGTACTTAACCTCTCTGGGCCTTCCCCTATGAAATGGAGATGATAATAGTATCTCATATGAGGTTGTTATAAATTAAATACTTAACAAACATTACCGATGATGATGGTGATGATGATGATATAATTATCCAGGGCCAATCTGGTGACCTGAGTTTGGGAACCACTGATTTAATGAACTACTCTTTCCTCTCAAAGTTTCAAATGTCATGGTCTTAAAACTTCTGGTATTAGCATTATGACATATTACATAAGTCTTATTTGTTTTGAAATAGTGTGCTTCAAGGAAGAGGAGCTAAGTAAACAGATTTTTCTATTATTTATTTAATCCAAATCATGAAATACACTTTATGCATGATTAAAACAACAACAACAACAACTAGTTTCTCTTAGGAAGATAACTACCCATTTACTATATAACTAAATAGAGTAATCCAGCCAACTTAACATTCAAAGGAAGCAATCAGAAAAGAGATGAAATAATACATGATTTCTTCTACTTAGGACAATGAGTCATAAGTTCTTTTTGAAGAAGCAGGTTTTTAATCTCCTACTTTAATTCATTAGAAAAAAGTTCATAGCTCAGTTTAGTCCATCAAATGCCAAACAGTATTTTAATGATATTAAATGTAAGCAGCCATAAAACTAGGAAGCAGAAATTTACTTAACTAAAGTCACAAAGTAAATATATCTGAATGGGGAACACAGACTGGGTAGCCCCACCTTCTCAACTCTAGACTTATAAATGGCCTATACAAACAAATACACAAAGACCTTATTTTTATTGCCTGGAATTCCACCAAAGATTCCTAGTATCCACTCTTAAAGAGTCAGATAGCTCTGGGAGGTAACAGGGCTTGAGAGTCTTTCACAGTTGAGCATTATTTAGTTCAATCAGGTTGCCTTCTTTCTAGCCCAGATAGGGTACCACCTAAAGAAAGGAAAGTTTGGGGCAGATGAAGTTTGGGAGAAACTCTGAGTGCTTCAGGGCAGGCTGAAGGCCTTGGGGTCAGGGGTTCCGGTGAGAAGAGCCATAAACAAAAGAAGGGACTGAGGAAACAAGATGGAAGTACATTAAAAAAATCTAATCTGGGGACATCCCTGGTGGTTGAGTGGTGAAGAATCCACCTTACAGTGCAGGGGATGCAGGTTCGATCCCTGGTCAAGGAACTAAGATCCCACATGCCACGGGGCAACTAAGCCTGCGCGCCACAACTCCTGCGCTTGCGCACCTCAACTAGAGAGCCTGTGTGCCACAAACTACAGGGCCCATGTGCTCTGGAGCCCACACGCCGCAACTAGAGAGAAATCCACATGCCACAACAAAAGATCCTGCATGCCTCAACGAAGATCCCTCGTGCCGCAACTAAGGCCCAAAAATAAATAAATAAAATAAATTTAAAAATAAAATAAATTTAAAAATAAATAAATCTTAAAAAAAAATCGAATCTGTCCAATTCCCGATGTTGCATGTTGAGAAGTCCTAGGCCTCTTGTCTTAAGACAGAAAACACTGTTGTAAGATAGTCATGAATTAAGCTTTTGAGGTCTGACCTGGGGAACTGAACACCATCATAACATTCAATTAGGTTGGGCCATAAGAAATTGCAACTCATTTTCAAATGATTCAACCTTGTCTCTAAGAGAAAATTACTGAGTTCCAGAAAACTGTCCTAAAATCTCTTCTTCCAGGAAGCTTTCTCTAACCTTATACACCTCAACCCAGCCCCACACCCACATGTGGATTAGGTGCCTTTCTTCTGTGATTCTTTTTATACTATGTACTTACTCTTACTAAAGAGTTTATCAATATTGCTTTATAATTTTCCCTTCTCTATTTCCCACTCTCTTACAGGTTATGAGCTTGAATTCAAAGACGGTGTCTTTTATTACTGTATCTACAAAATTGATCATAGTACCTGACACACAGTATACTGAATGAACGGTTAGAACCCAACTCATGGATCAGTTGGGATTGTTTATACTATTAAACCCAGTGATGCCACTTTCCTGCTCAAAGGCCTTTAATAATTTCCTATTTCCTACCAAAAGAATGACAAACACCTCATTCCTAAAACACCCTCTACACCTCAGCTTCAATGGATCTCTTCATACTTGTCTCCCTCTGGTTTTTTATACATACCAAACTTGATCCAAACTGGACCCCTGTGAATGCCTGAACTTGCTCTGTGCATTTCCTCATCTAACTACACGTTCCGTATCAATTATTCCTCCCCAATCACCGCTCACCCAAATACAGTCCATCCCTCTGGGCCCACCTTAAATGCAATCTCTTCGGTGAAACCTTTCTTGCTCCGCTGCCTGATGTGAAATCCACCCCTCCCCTCACACTGGGTAAGCTTCCTGAGGACATTCTTAAACAAGTGTGTAATACAGGACTGTATTAGTCAAGGTTCTCCAGAGAAACAGAACCAATAGGAGATATATCTAGACAGATAGAGATATAGACATATAGATATATAGAAACTGAACCAATAGGAGATATATATACATATGCATACCCACACATATATATATCGAGAGAGACAGACTGATTGATTAATTATAAGGGATTGGCTCGTGTGATTAAGGGAGGCTGGCAGGACCAAAATCTGCAGGGTGGGCCAGCAAGCTGGAGGCCCAGGGAAGAGCCAACATTGCAGTCCAAATCTGAAGGCCTCTGCTGGCTGAGTCGCCTCTTGCTCAGGGCAAGTCAGTCTTGGTTCTAGTCAGGCCTTCAACTGATTGGATGAGGCCCACCCACAGTATGGAGGGCAATCTGCTTGACCCAAAGTCCACTGATTTAAGTGTTAATTTCATCCAAAAAGCACCCTCACAGAAACACATCAGGGCGCCACGGCCTAGCCAAGTTGACACATAAGATTAATGTTTGCAAGCACTGAGCAGGACACCCTGGACATAGCAAAGGGCACTGCATTTCTTAAAGAGTATCTTACACTCACTGCCTCAAGTTTCTTGCCTCCTATGGACTCCTCAGCCCATTTCCACCTACCTATTAAGTTCAACAGTTTCTCTCCTGCATTTGGTATTTCTACTGCCTACCCTTCCATCTTGAAACCAGTCACCCTTGGGCTTCCAAACTCTAAAAGTCTCCTGGATCGTCTAGCCTGTCTGCTAACATTTTCTTCCCCTGGCTCTCCTCCACCCACCACTTACATGTGGGTTCCTGAAGGTTCTATTCTTGTCAATCTTTTCTTGCGACATCCTCTCTTTTATGTAATCTTGTCATTTCCATGGCTTCAATTGACAGCCATATCAAATTAGCACCTCTAACTCAATCCAGGGACACATCTACGTTTCACGGCACGTGATGTTTATACGATTTGGGGGGAGGGTGTTTTACAAGAAAAGTTCTATGCCAGGATGGCTAGCAATAGCTTAACTATACACAGAAAACACACAGATGTATCCCATTAATCCCACACTCCATTGTATTTCTAACTCGGTTTCTCCTTAAACAGGTTCCCCCAAATGCCCGGACCACTCCAGTGCCACTGGCTCTGAGGGAAAAGTGAGAGGAGTTGGGGTGGAAAGAGGTAATAATTACAGCCAATCGATGCAGCCAGAAGAACCCACTTTTGACATTTTTACAAACACACAGGACTACATATAGCTGCCCCCTGCCCCCAAGGGGCTTGGAAGGGCTCATTCATGGGATGAGCCCTGAAAGTGAAGCTTCACGACCTTCCAGAGTGTACCCCTCCGCCTCTGTCTTCAGCCCCCACCTCTCCCACACTTTAGGTCTGATTTTCTATTGCTTGCCGCTCCCTCTACTTGCACGTGCCCCATGTTTCAAATCATTTGGCCTCCATTCTCTCTTCTCCCCCGACCCGTCCTATATCCTCTCCTTTGTTTTCTCTCTCTGGTACTGGCGGCACCATCCACCCATTCATTCAAGTTAGATGCCTCAGGTATATTTATTCTGCCCTCTCTTCCACCTCTGTGTCCATTGGTTCATTAAGTCCTATCCAGTTTAGACCTGTATTAGCTTTCATTTGCACTGCTGCCATGGCCTCCTAGCTGGTCTCCCTGCCTCCAGTCTCTCTTCTAATTCATCCTCCATACAGCCACAGAGTGTTTTTCTAGAGTATGGCAGTGACTTCCTCAAGAAGGAGAGCGTGGGCTCTGGAGCTAGACTCTCTAGGTTTAAATCTTGACCCCACCACTTACCAGCTGTTGGGCCTTGCAAAAGCTATTTCATCAGTCTTTGCCTCAGTTTCTTCCCCTGTAAAATGGGAATAGTACACACTGTATAGGATGGCCTTAAGAGGGGAGTCACAGCACTTCATGGTGTAGGATGTCTGACACACAGAAAGCCTTTGGCATATTACTGCCATTATCAGCTAGCTCTCCTACAAAAGACTTTCAATGGTTTCACACCCCTTAAGTAGACATTCAAAATAACCTTCACAGCATGACCTCTGTCTCCCTTACCCAGTTTCCATTCCAGCCATGTCTCCTCTCGGACCTTGTGCCGTAGCCACACTTGACAACCACAGGGGTCTCCCCACAAGGCGTGGGGACTCCTGGTAGAGACCTTTGTTGGGAATGTCCTCCTTCCTTTTTCTTCCCCTGAATCATTCCCCAGATCCCTAATCCCATGTCATCTTCTCTACGAAGTTTCCTCAGCCTCTTCTCATCCTTACTGTATCCTTATATTTTTGCATATACATTGGCTAAAAGTCCTCTGAGAAACTCCCTCTCACCCTGAACTTTCTTTTTCAATTGCCAAAAATGGGGTTTCCATTTTTGAGGCACTATTCTTGTACGTAATGTAATACATGTGAAGTATATCTTGGATTATTCCAAGTTTTTATTGGCATAAATTGGAGAGAACATTCTAGTCATGAATGATGAAGTGCCAGGAAAAACTTTATAGCCCTTCAATACTATTTCTTTATATATTTTAAAGAAGAGCAATAGTATTTTGAGAACATGTACAGAGAAGTTAAGAAATTCCAGTGACCTTAGAGCTTGGTTTTCCTGGTCTGAAAGGTCCTTTGCTTTATGACTCACTATTCACTTTGGGGATGAAAAAATGAACAGTAAAGAAGACTGCAGGCTGGAGTTCTAAATGAACAGGTAATAATCAAAAAAGATATTATAGGGCTTCCCTATGTGGTGGCACAGTGGTTAAGAATCCATCTGCCAATGCAGGGGACATGGGTTCAGCCCTGGTCCGGGAAGATCCCACGTGCCACGGAGCAACTAAGCCCGTGCGCCACAATTACTGAGCCTGCGCTTTAGAGCTCGCGAGCCACAACTACTGAAGCCCACGTGCCTAGAGCCCGTGCTCCGCAACAAGAGAAGCCACTGCAATGAGAAGCCCGCGCACCGCAACGAAGAGTAGTCCCCGCTCGCCGCAACTAGAGAAAGCCCGCGGGCAGCAGCGAAGACCCAATGCAGCCAAGAATGAAAAAAAAAAAAAAGATATTATACTACCATTTACCATTTTATGGGAGAAATTATTTTACTTCCCCCTCCATTAATTTTTTTCTGTGGAAGGGCAACTGAAGAGACCTCTCTCAAATTTGCATAATTTCTCTATTTTTTTTTTAAGAGCGTGTGTGTTTAATCCAGACTTGGAATCTGGATAAGTAGTTCCTGGCTAGCTCTGTGGCAGAGTAAGTTCAGAAACAAAAGGCTTTTTGTACAGTGAGAGGTACGTTTTATTTTTGCTGATAATATCCCAGAAACTGAGGTCCATGTCATCAGCCACTGTTCCACCCCAGCAGCGACAAGGCCATTGGCAGGTGTTTGGCTTTTCTACTGATGCCATCAGCATTCAAGTCTGCTTCTGTGAGTTTAAGCAGTTCATCAAGAGGGAAATACCATGATGAGAGCAAGAATTACAACCCCTCCCCCTCAATAACTTGGTAGGGGAGCAAGAGATACAAGATAGATGGGAAATCACCTCCTAAATATCCAAAATGAACACTCAAACTTTCATCCCTTTTGGGAAGCCAGGCCATTTTTCCCATCCTTTTGTCGATGATACTTTCTTTTATTTCTCCCTTCCTCCTTCCTTCCAACAACCCTAACCTTTTACTAAAAGATTAGAACTAGGTAAATATCCAGCAATCTGGTTCCAACAAATAATTATTGCAAGATTGCTGACTTACTTGCCTTTAAATTAGACAACGCTACTTGGACCATGCAAAAAAATTTATACTCTGAACATACCGGCAAGGCCACCTGGAAGAAATGGGCAATGGAATAAAATTTACTTTGAACCACAGACACTAAAGTTTTCCCGATAGAATTAGGTGAGTGGATGTAAAGAGCAGGTCTAAAACTCTAGTGGTGAAAATAAAGTGATTTTTAAAAGCTCAGGGTATCTAGAGTTTTGCAAAATAAAGCATTGACTGTGATGTGTTTCTCGAGCGAGCACTTCATAAACCATTTACTAACTGACCTACTTTTTCCCCCCTGCAGCTAAAATGCTCCACTATAACTTACAAATGGGAAACTGGGTGGCTCTTACCTTGCACTGAGTGGGATCAATCCCACCGTAGCTGCTGCAGGGTAGCACTTCCAGCTCCACCCTGAGTCTAAGAACGACTGTGGGAAGAAGCAAGGAAGAGACTCCCGTGGGAAAAAGACAGACTCAGGTTCCCCAGCCTGTGCTTAAGACAGCAGACAGAAGAGGGAAAGCACACAGGAGGGGTCACACGGCAACTTCCCCCAGCTCCCCTCAAGTGGGAGCAGATGGCCATCTTTCATGATGACGCCTGGCCAAGTAATCCCATTCTTCAGGACGTCCAGAGTTCACGACGCTGGCAGGTGTTCTCTGCACCTCTTACCGGAATTAGCATTTTCTAGCTGTAAGCTATTTGGGAACAGGCCTATGTCCCCACTGCACTTGATTCCACAATTTGGCCCCAACCCACCTTTCCAGGCTCACTTCCCACTGTCCTCTTCCCATACACCGGAATCTGCACTGGGCAACTTGCGGCATAAACATTCTTGCGCTTTCCTTCCTTCTAGCTTTCGCTAATTCCGCCTCGGTGCTCTTCTCACTCTTGGGTCCATCTGTTGCAATTCTACTTGTCTTTTGATTCCTACCTTGGTTCTCACCTCGTCAGACTTCCCGGATTTCCCTGGCTGACATTAATCTCATTCTTCTTTGTATTCTCATCGCACTTTGTTTGGACCTCTACGATAGGCACAGATGCTTGTGGTTTGTATTTCTGCTGCACTAGATTCTAGGCTTCTTGTCTTTTCACCCTTTTAGTCTTGTCTTTCACAAAGCAAAAGGTTTTCATTTGGATGATGTCCAATTTATCAAATTTCCTCTTATGCTTTTGGTGTCATGTTGAAGAACTCTTTTACCTTTAGGTCCAGATCCTGAAGACTTTCTCCGATTGTAAAATAAAGATTCTTGATTTTATTTTAAAGAGAGGGGAAAGGAAGTTAAAAACAATGGAAACATTGTAGAAGAAAAATTGTTATGGTCACATTATTTAATTAGGATTTCTTGCTGTTTAGAAAGATGAAATGGTTAAGGATATGTGCATGTGAAGAAACAGGGACACATTAAGTGTGTTTTTTTTCGCCAAAACATTTGAGTATGGAATAGTTATTATAAGAAAAGCATGATGTCAAATCAGATCTCAACAAGTAATTTTTAGAAACTGGTGACTGAAATAGATGTCAAAGAAGAATGCAAAAAAAATTGTTACAGGAGACTTCCCTGGCGGTCCAGTGGTTATGACTCGCGCTTCCACTGCACAGGGCACAGGTTCGATCCCTGGTTGGGGAACTAAGATCCCGCAAGCCATGTGATGCAGCCAAAAAAAAAAAAAAATTGTTACAGAAAGGATTTCTCAAGAATTTCTTTAGCCTGGGTTTATAGTTCTCAAAACTTATATTTTATATACACACTTAATAGGCAGGGAGTTCAATATGCTAATGAAAAATGTAAAAAGAAGACCCTAAATTGCAACTATAATAGATATTCAGTATGTTAGGGTGCTGATCATTACATAAGGAAAATTAAAATTTTCAATAGGATTATCTGAAAATAGCACTTTGTTGAGAGTTGAATTTGCTCAGTATTTTCATCCTGACTGGTATGCTCAAAGAAAATGATAAGATGTAAAGAGTTTTGCTTCTTTGTCTAATTTTAAAGTCAGCAATGATATGGGTCCTACCAAAATCAGCTGTCATCTTTTAAAACACATTATTCACGTAGGTAAAAATTGTACAATATTTTATGTGCTGCACCTCACTTCTCTCCACCCAAAGAGGTCTCAGCCTCTGAATTGCAGCAGTCCTTGGAGTTCATGTTCTGTATTGTGGCTTTACGTCCACGAAGGTTTTTATGCTCCTCCCTTTAAGAGGTGGAGCCACATTCCTCTCCCCTGGAATGTGTGCTGAACTTAGTGACTCGCTTCTAATAAACAGAAGAAAGTGGAAGTGATAATGTGAGCCTTGGGAGACCTGGTTGTGAAAGATGCTGTGTTCTTCCTTGCTCCCTCTCTAGGACTACTTGCTCTGCAGGGAGTTAGCTGCCATGTTGCAAGGAAATCTCCACGTGTGAGACACTGAGAGCTCCTGCCAACAGCCGCCTGAGTTCATCATCTCAGAAAGGGCATCCTCCAGCCCCAATGAAGCCTTCAGATGACTGCAGCCTCAGCTGACCTCCTGACTGAAACCACACAAGAGACCCTGAACCAGAGCTATTCAGCTAAGCCACCTCCAAATTCCTTCCCCACAGAAAATATGACATTTTTTTTTATTATGGTGTGAGGTTAGGATCAGGTTTCTTTTTATTCCACAAGCATATCCAACTTTGTGAGCACCATTTATTGAACAATTATCCTTTCCCCATTGAATTACCCTGGGGCCTTTGTCAAAAATCAGTTGGTCAGTCGGATTTATCCCAGGAATGTCAGAGTATTTCAGCATAAGAACATCAATCAATGTAATACACCACATTAATAGAATGAAGGAAAAAACACATGATCATCTCATGTACATCACATCATGCACACAAGATGTGGGAAAAGCATTTGACAAATTCCAGTACGCTTTCATGATAAAAAAAAAAAAAGCACTCCATAAACTAGAAATAAACAGGATGAAGCCCAGATATTAAAAGCCCACAGCTAACATACTTAATGGTGAAAAACTGAAAGCTTTTCTCCCAAGATCAGGAACAAGACAAGAATGCCCACTCTCACCACTTCCATTCAACATAGTACTGGAAATTTTAGCTGGAGAAGTCAGGCAATAAAGAGAAATAAAGTTCCTCCAAATTGGAAATAAAGAAGTAAAGCTATCTCCCTTCAAAGATGGCATGATGTTATATGTAGAAACCCTGAGGAATCCACAAAAAAAGTTTTAGAGCTAATAAATGAATTTGACAAATTTTAAGGATATAAAATCAACATGCAAAAATCAGTTGTATTTCTATATACCGGCAGTGAACAATTCAAAAAGGAAATTCAGAAAACATTTCAATTTATAAAACCATATTTATCCTTCTGCCAATACACACTGAATTAATTGATGTGCCTTTATAGGAAGACTTGTGATCAGGTAGTGTAAATCCTTCAACCTTGTTCTTTCTAAAAATCATTCTGGCTATTTTAGACCTTTTATGTTTCCTTACAGATTTTAGAATCAGCTTGTGGATTTCTATAAGAAAGCCTGCTGGGATTTCGATTGGGATATCTTCTCTATCTCCTGAATCTGTTTGTTTCTCTCCATCCCAACCCCAATTACCGCCCTAACAGAAGGCAGGATGAACAAGAGTCTATTAACTAGGGGGAGGGATGAATTAGGAGTTTGGGATTAACATATACACACTACTATATATAAAATAGATATCCTATAAGGACCTACTGTATAGCACAGGGAACTATACTCAGCATTTCGTAATAACCTATGAGGGAAAAGAATCTGAAAAAATAGATATATATGTGTGTATAACTGAATTACTTTGCTGTACACTTGAAACTAACACAACATTCTAAATCAACTATACTTCAATTAAAAAAAAAAAAGAATCTACTAACTGGTCCACCTGCCTTGGCGTTGGCCTCTGTTATTCACACTGTAATTGGAGTGGTATTTTCAAAACATGTATCTGATCACATTACCATCTTCAAGGGTATCCCGTTATTCTTGGAATAAACACTAACCTCTTACATGGCCTAAAAGCAGGGATCATATTCAAAAGAGTCTAAGTATTTAACAATCAATATTGCACAGGGACCGACCATCAGAACAGATGCCAGAATCTTGGAGCAGCATTTAAAAAATCTGCCCTCCTTGCCTTCTTCTGCCAGATATTAATTACTCTCTTGGTTGCTAGATCATGGCAAAGCCCAGAAGAGAGCCTGGGCAGCTGCACTGGGTTTGGGGTGGATAAGGGTGGCTCAGTGCAGGAGCTATGTATCATCGGGTCTAGAAGTATGTTACTGCCCTAATGACAGTGCAGCCATACTGGAGCAGATTGGCTGACCGCCAGGCCTGCTTCCAAGGCCTTCCGTGGTCTGGCATCCATCCACTTCTCTGGCTTTATCTCCCTCCCTCCCTGCTCCAGTCACACTGGTCTTTTGAGTTCCTTGAAAATACCGCCCTCCCACTCCAGAGCCCCTGGGCATTGCTTCCTCTGTGAACATCCTCCTTCCTTCCTTCACTTAGCAAACTCCTACCCATCCTGCCTATATCTTGACTCTAACAAGGACTCCTCAGGAAGCTGCTCTGACCTCCCTGAAAAGGTGAGACTCCCAATTATAATCCCTCATAGCATCATGTCCTCCTTTCTTGCATTCATCACACTTGTAGTTATAAATATGTTCACGTGATTCCTCAGTTAATCCTCTCTCATAAGCTCCAAGAGGACAGAGATTATATCTTCTTTTGTTTACTGTCGTGTCCACAGTGCTAACCTGGTGCCTGGCATGTATTGGGTGGCCAATAAATATTTGTCGAATAAATGTATGAAAAACCAAGCTTAGAGAAAGATAAATATCATATGATATCACTTATATGTGGAATCTAAAAAAATGATACAAATGAACTTATTTATAGAAAACAGAAACAGACTCACAGACATAGAAAACAAACTTCTGGTTACCAAAGGGGAAAGGTGGGGGGGAGGGATAAATTGGGAATTTGGGATTCACAGATATATACTACTCCATAGAAAATAGATAAACAACAAGGACCTACTGTATAGCACAGGGAACTATATTCAGTATCTTGTAATAACCTATAATGAAAAAGGATATGGAAAAGAATATATATACATGTATATGTAAAAAACGGAATCACTTTGCTGTACACCTGAATCATATACTTCAATAAAATAACAATAATAATAATAATAAAAAGAAAACCCAAACTCAGTTCATTTGCTCTCAAACCTCTTCTTTCTGAATTTCCCATTTTGGCTAATGGCATATCTACCGAGCTGCCATAGCAAGGGACTTAGAAATCATCCGAGATTCTTCCTTCTTTATTCCACTGTTAAGACAGACACCAGATCCCGTTGGTTCTACCTTCTGAATCTGTTTCTACCTTAGCTCATTTCTTGTTTGGACTAGAGCAGATTTCTCCATACTTGTCTCATCTCCAGTCTTGCATTTACTTTGTCCATTCTTCACACTGCTCTTCCG
>NW_006797698.1:3385566-3397241 GCF_000442215.2 Lipotes vexillifer
CCTTTGAACCTGACCAAGTTAGTCCCCTGTGCAAAATACTTCAGGGTCAAGTTCAAATTCCCTCCTGATCTGGTTCCTGCTCACTTCCAAGGCTAATTGTCTGTGACCATTCATTGTACATCTTCCATGCTCCCGAGTTCCTCTAGTCAGAATGAGCAACTGCTGGATACAGGGCCCAGGCTTCATTGGCTCTATTTTTAGAACTCAGCATCATGTCTGGCTTGGAGAGGGAAAAACACAAATGTTTGTGGTACTGAATGGAAATGAACAAGACTTATTTTTGTCCTGGTGTGCTATCAACCACAATAGTATAGCACAGTGAAGAATGTCCACTGTAGGATGACACCAAGTCATTAAGAAATGGATTAAATTATATCTATAAATTTAATATACTACCTCTTGCAAAGCAGTCAAATGAGAACGATTATGATTTTTTAAAGTTTTGATTGAAAGGTGTAGTTGTTCAACTGTTTTGGAAAGTCAGCTATGCAAAACCACACTCAGTTCTTGGGATATCGGGGAAATTTGACTATGATTAATAATATTGTGTTTCCCTGGGGGTGGGTTGGGATGTGTGGGGTTTAGCAACATTTGTGAGCTTGACATATACTTTCTTAAATTCCATATTTGCACCATTTTTTTCCATTCCTTCAAATTACTGTCATATCAGAAACTTACAAACTTCTAATTACTTGTTTTTATTTGCTGCTCTGAGACATTGTGCTTGGAATTAAAATTAAACTTAGGTATAAAGTGTGGCTTGAGCAGTCCATAGGCAAGAACGCGTGTGATTCATCAGGGTATGGGAAGAAATGATACCAGCAGGTACCGTAACAGACACAGCCTTTTTAAGGGACAAAATTTCCATCTGTTAAAGACAGCTGGCCCACCAAGACTGAGAAATAAAAATCAAAAGGAGAGGGCTTCGGATATATGGAAAAAAACTAATTTGAACTATGAAACTCCAACCAGAAGCTGAGCAGCATAATTTTTTCTTTTTATAAATTTATTTATTTATTATTTTTTTTTGGTTGCATTGGGTTTTTGTTGCTGCCCGTGGGCTTTCTCTAGTTGCAGCGAGCGGGGGCTACTCTGCGTTGTGATGCGCTGGCTTCTCATCACGGTGGCTTCTCTTGTTTTGGAGCATGGGCTCTAGGGTGCGCAGGCTTCAGTAGCTGTGGCTTGCGGGCTTAGCTGCTTCACGGCATGTGGGATCCTCCCGGACCGGGGCTCAAACCCGTGTCCCCTGCATTGGCAGGCGGATTCTTAGCCACTGCGCCACCAGGGAAGCCTGAGCAGCATAACTTTAAGAAGCAATTTTAGTGAGGGGTGGGGGAGTGTCTGGGGAGAGCCGTAGTCAGAAGGCTGAATAAGACACCATAATTATAGCATTTGAGACTCTACGACTTTTTCTAATAGGTAATATGAACAGTTAAGATGATTAAGTTGTCTTAATCATTAATTGTCAATTAATTAATTATTGTCAATTAATCAATTAATAATCGTCTCCATTTTCTTACCAGAAAAAATGACTTTGCCTCTGAAGGTATGTAAAATGGTGTCAACTGTTTCAGTGCTGATGCCCACATGCAACTTGGAAATTCCATTTGGAATTAATGTCCACCTTAAGCTCTGCCCAAAAAAGAGTGATCTCTTTTCCAGAAAACAATGTTTGATGCCACCTCATTTGAAGGGACCTTTGTGTAATTCTGTGAATTTATCAAGTCTGATCAGCTTTCACACTGTGGACAGTAAGCCCAAGAGACTGGCTAAGAGAGAACTGTTACTGTGAATTCTTACTTACAGTGTAACCTCATATCCTGGACCTAATCAGGTCTAAAATTTGAGTTACTTTGGACAGGGCCCAATTTGTATTTTACCATGACACCATCTTTGTAAAAAAACATCTGAAAACCAAGTTAGCTTTGTTTTTTTTCGGTACGCGGGCCTCTCACTGTTGTGGCCTCCCCCTTTGCGGAACACAGGCTCCAGACGCGCAGGCTCAGCGGCCATGGCTCACGGGCCCAGCCGCTCCGCGGCATGTGGGGTCCTCCCGGACCGGGTCACGAAGCCGTGTCCCCTGCATCGGCAGGCGGACTCTCAACCACTGCGCCACCAGGGAAGCCCCCCAAGTTAGCATTTTTGATAAAATTTCAAAATGAATAAATAATTTATCAGGCACCCTCAAGGGTACAGAAGCACCACTTACACATAACTTACTATCCTGTTTACCAAAGTCACCGTTGCCTTTTCATAAAACAAGTTATTTTAATAAATAGTAATTTAGTAGACAGTTCAGTTTTCGCATCACTACACTTTTATTAAACGCATTCTGTGTGTTTAATACTATGCCTAGCATTGCTGGTGATAAAAATAAATATTAAGGAGGCAATAATACGCTTGGCGGGATAAAGATTTCTCCCACAATGATTTTTATAACAAAACGAGAGAGTATATAATCACAGGGTAGACTGTATCATAGTTAAGTATTACAGAAGTTCAGAGAGGTGAGATCAATGCATTCTGGGTTAGTAAGGACCAGCTTTATAGAGGATGTTTGTCATATAGATGGAAAAGTAACTTCGGTTCTTTCCAAAAAATTACAATCCAGACTCTCCTCAATTTACAAAGGACTTTCCTGCATTATTCAGTTATTATTATCAACTTTTATGGAGGATATAGGTGGGAGCATTATACTGAGAAGCTCTTTTTCCAGCTGCGCCTTCCCGCCCAGCCAACCCCATCTCTGCAACTCTTCAGGGTCTTAGGTCTAGGCCCCTGGTGCTGTCCTGTACCAAACCACCAACCCTTAGGACTGAGAGTGCAGAAGGACTCAAGACCTATTACCTCCTGATATTACAAGGGAAAACAGACACGAGATCTCTGCGTCTCCCTAATTCTCCAAGATTTTCTCTCAAATTGTGTTTCTGGCAAGAATTAAAATTTTTCTTTTGCATATCCTCAAGCTCCAGTAGAGCCAATTTCCAACTTTCACTTGAAATCTTACCTCTCATTTATAAGAGACATGCGTCCTTCTTACCCACTTAGCATCCGTTCTCCCTTATTCTGGTAACAGAAAGCTTCTGCTTTTGGGGCATTTGCATTGGTGTGCTAGAGCTGGCACACCAATGTTGTTAAAATTTCAGGAATTGGGCTAGTCCGTTGTCATATGCCGTCACTATTTAACATTAAATTCTATAACCTTATGATTAAATAAACTCTATTAAAAACAAAGGGCATGCATGCTCAAAACTCATCACTTCCTAACTATTTTATGACATTTTATTATTATTGATGGTCTTCAGGTTACTTACTTATTTTTACCTCTGTGGTAGAAATATTATGTACTGCATCTCTCTTCCTTAACTCTGTGCTCAGGGACCACACTGGTAGCTTGAAATGTGCCCTGGTGAGAGTGTTTACACCATGGAAATTGGCAAACATTACACATGAAGACACCACCTCCCACCCCCAGAGCTCAACATTAAGCATTTTCCAGAGTCCCACTGGGTGTTCCCCACCATACCCATGTCTCCTAATCCTGGTTCACAAGGCTCAAGTAGTCTGACCACATGCTCCAATCCCAGGAGTGGACACATGCCCCAAAGAGCGAGTGACAGTAACTCCTCTGGGGTCCCTAAGTTAGCAGGATGTAAGTTAGTAGCTGGTGATAGCCTCTTCATCATTACAAACACAGAGACTGCTGGGGAAGGAGGCCACTACAGAAGAAAGCAAAGTGGAAAGATGGAAACAGATTCTTAATGACATCTTTCAACATCGAAATCTAGCTTTGTCTGAAGCTATTATATCCTAGATTTTCAGTTATGAGGATCCATCATTTCTCCCGTTTTTCAGCCTGGGTCATTTTGAACTGACTTTCTATCACTCTTAAGGGCAATTTTCCACAATGAAAATAATTTCTGGATTTCCCTGGTGGCGCGGTGGTTAAGAATCCGCCTGCCAATGCAGGGGACATGGGTTCGATCCCCGGTCCGTGAAGATCCCACATGCTGCAGAGCAACTAAGCCCGTGCACCACAACTACTGAGCCTGTGCCCTAGAGCCCACAAGCCACAACAACTGAAGCCCTCGTGCCACAACTACTGAAGCCCGCACGCCTAGAGCCCGTGCTCTGCAACAAGAGAAGCCACCGCAATGAGAAGCCCACGCACCGCAACGAAGAGTAGCCCCTGCTCTCCGCAAGTAGAGAAAGCCTGCGTGCAGCAATGAAGACCCAACGCAGCCAAAAATAAATAAATAAAATAAATAAATTTATAAAAAATAATAATTTCTAAAAATCACTCAAGGACTGTTCCTGAGCTCTCACGTACAGTAAGAGAGTAACAGAGTCCTGCGTGATGATGGGCTGACACTTGAAGTGAACGCAGACTCACTACAAGAGATTTTCCTGGCAGAGCACTTCATTCCAAATCCTGTATTAGCAAACACTAAATGTATAGACCTTTCTGATTCCCGTCGGATAGCTGAATCTTTGAACGGCAAATCTGTGAATCCCCAAGCCCACTTCGTCGATGCCCACACTTTGGCTGTGGATATCTTAACTCTGTCCACGTGCCACGAAAGGAGGTGGTCCATGTTCTCTGGGAACATTCTCTGTGGTGTGAAAACCCATCACACAACCCTAGTCAAGCTCAGTGTCATATTTCCTCAAACTGTCATAAGACTTGAGGCTAGAAGACTATGCCCAATTTGTGGGAAGAGCTCTGTATTAGAAGTCAAGGACTTGCTTTCTAACTAATCCAGATTTCCCCACAATTTTGGACAAAATGCTTTACTTCTCTGGGCCTCAGTTTCCTCTTCCAGAGAGTAAGGGGCTGTTACAATGGTCCCACCCGAATCTTGGATGGGTTCTGTCACAGATAAGCTCTTCACCTATAATATATGAATCATTTAGTACTTTAATCCTGGACAGTTCCTTTTGTACTGTTGGGATCCCTTTCATGAGCTTGGGAAGTTTCATCAAGTTTGGCTTCATGATTCTTGCTTTGATTTACTGTAGGAGACTATTCAACATGATCCCCTTGGGATGCTCTGTCACAGGGTGTCTTTGGGTCATCCGTTACCTTCTTACAGTGTGTGCTGTAGGTAGATGGTGATACTAGGTATCTGTAGACAATTGCTATATCAAACATACACATCCTTTGTCCAATATGTTGCATCATTATGAAAAACAAAATCACCCTCAAAAAAACAAAAAGGCAATTGTAGTGGTATTGTCCACGGTCCCAGTTCCTATGGTTCTACTTTAAGCCTTTATGTTCATAACGAACGAGAATTTGCTGTAGTATAAACTAACACAATATTGTAAAGCAACTACAGGCCAATAAAAAAATAATAAACCTTTATGTTCCCGAGTATTCTCTAATTCTCAGACATTTTCTCATCGAATTAAAAAAATATATAGATAAATTGCCCCATTTTATTGTGTTTTTTTTTTGTTTTATTTATTTATTTATTTTGCGGTACGCGGGCCTCTCACTGCTGTGGCCTCTCCCATTGCGGAGCACAGGCTCCTCCGGACGCGCAGGCCCAGCGGCCATGGCTCACGGGCCCAGCCGCTCCGCGGCACGTGGGATCCTCCCCGACCGGGGCACAAACCCGCGTCCCCTGCATCGGCAGGTGGACTTTCAACCACTGCGCCACCAGGGAAGCCCCAGATTGCCCCATTTTAGAAAGGCTCTTATTTTCATTTTTTAATACATGAGAGAGAGAGTAGTAAGGCCCAGAGGTGACAACAGGAATAAATGACAAGTGAGTTTTCACTGTAAGAAGATGGAGGTGAATGAGTCCCAGAGAGACATTTACCGTGGCGGTGGGGTGATGCTGTAGGGTTCATGCTCCAGCTTCTAGCTCTTGCATCACCAGCCTGTGATCATAGGTGCTAAGTAAATTAATAAAAAGGCATTTTGTTAAAACATGGGCCACACACCTGCTGTGTCACCAGGCACAGGCTTGTTGCCTGTTGTGATGGAACAGTTTTACCACTAAACAACGAAGACGCAAAGGAAAAAAAGTGCAAGAGGGAAAAGTCGAATTGTAGCCAATATGTCCTTGATTTCCCACCACAGTGCTTGTTACTCTGTGGTAACACAGATTCAAAAGCACACATTTGTGAATCTGACATTCTCAATTACTTAGGGTGTGATAACTTTGTTTAATAGTTATTATAATGACAAGAAGTAACATCCTGTCCTTACCCAATTAAGGACAAGAATGATAAACTGAGAAATTATAGCTTATAAAAATAAAACTTTACATGCCAACAATGGGCACCTCTATCTCTCTGTAACGATGCTCTTACTGAATTGTCTACAGGTCATTTATTCGAAATTATTTTAAGACGCTCTAGTATCATGTCTCTTGGCTTGAATGCAGATCCATGCGTTTCTATTAGAGGAAGATAAATTTAAAAAATCGTTTTAATATGAAAAAGAATATGTATACACACGTGTAACTGAATCACTCTGCTGTACACCAGAAACTAACACAACACCGTAAGTCAACTAAACTTCAATAGAAAAATAAGTTAAAAAAAAAACCCAGACTCACTCACAGACATAGAAAACAAACTTAATGGCAACCAAGGGGTCAGGGGGTGGGGGAGGGATAAATTAGGAGTTTGGGATTAGCAGATGCACACTATTATATCTAAGATGGATAAACAACAAGGCCTGACTATACAGCACAGGGAACCATAGTCAATATCCTGTAACAAACCATAATGGAAAAGAATATGAAAAAGAATATGTATATATGTATAACTGAATCACTCTGCTGTACGCCAGAAACTAACACAACATTGTAAATCAACTATACTTTAATTAAAGATAAAAATCTTTTTAGCTTTAGCTATATTTTATGTTAAAAACAGTCATACCCCCATATATCTGGATTAGATTTAGTTGAGACAAAAACCCAAAATAAGAATTTATTTCCAAAAAAAAAAAAAAAAAGAATTTATTTCCCTCTCATCTAGAAATCTGGGTGGAATATCCAAGCCCAGAATACTGTCCCATGGTGTCAGAACCAGGTCCTTCCCATCCTGTTGCTCTGCCGGGCAGGGCCTCTGTGTTCAAGCTTTTCTCATGGTTCGAGATGAAACTGTGCCCAGCTTGTGCTTACATCTTATTGAAATCCTTAGACACATGACACAACTGCAGGGAGGTAGAAAAATAAAGTCTCTATTCCAGGCAGCCACGAGGCGAGCTTAAAGCTGCATGTTCTAGTATTACAGAACAAGGGTTGGCAAAATTCTTTTTCTGTAAAGGGCCAGATAGTAAATATTTCAGGCTTTCTGAGCTACATGATCTCTGTCTCAACTATTTAACTCTGATGTTGCAGTGTGAAAGCAGCCACAGACAATACACATATGAATGTTTATGGCTGTGTTCCAATAAAACTTTATTTACAAGAACAGGTGGTTGGCTGGATTTGGCCCACAAGCTGATCCCTGTTATAGCAGGTGGGTAAAACAGATGCTGGGGATAACCAGTACTTCTCTTACACCAGGTAACAGGGATATTAACTTTGGTACGGTCCTTCTGCATCCCCCCCCCCCATTTTAATATAGTTAGTGGCAAGCAAAATTGCCAATTATTAATTAAAATCAGCAAAAATGATGTAGTAGAGGGAAATTTTGTTTAAGGTTCTCTTTGAAAGACTAGTTAGTGAATTTCGGTTATGCTTTTGTTTGTCATGCTGACCCTTCTTTCACTTAGGCAACAACTCCTGTTCCCTGCCTTGGTAAGAGAATGGTTTTCTCAACCCAGTGCTTGGGAGATGCAAGATTCCATGAAACGAGCACTTTGAAGAAAATGCAGGGGAGACACTGAGAAAATGATGATGCCTTTCCCCTCTTAGATTCCTCATTAGTAGAGGAATATTAAGCTTTAAGGCCTGTGATTTCATTTAATTACGTCTCACTCTCAGATCTTCTTTTCCTTCCTGGTGGACAGGGAAGAAGAGATGTGGGATTATGCTATAGGTAGTTCTCACTTGAGCAAAATAAACCCTGTAGGAATGTGATCAAAACTGACTATGATAATTAATTTTATCAGTAATTTTTACTTATTATTTCATAATTTTATTTAACTTTTTTCCCTGAATTCAAAGCTAGCACATGGCTTAATAAAGTCAAATATACATCTATAAATACCAAATTGAGAGTCTTCTGTAATATCCCCTCCGCCACCGCCGAGTCTCCCCTGGACTTTTTTATATGCCTGCCCTAACAATCAGACAGTGTGCCAGGAATGTGAGGTCATAGTAATTTCTGTTGGTTCCAGAACTCCTAAAGTGAGGGAAGCTGTTTTCCAAACCGCACTCCTGGTTTCCTTTTCCTCCACTTAAGATCTCATTAGTAGAGGAATATTAAGCTTCAAGATCCTCCCTTTTCCTAGCGCCAACTACTGCTGAAGCTACTTTTAGCATCTCCCAATTTTGTATTTTTTATTTTGAATACTCCTAATTTTGTATTCAGTACAAAAGTTACTTAACTTTATTTAAACTGGTCAAACATTTTTACTACATCGATTAGAAACTAGAAGGACAGTAGCCTTATATTTCCACATTTATGAATGGCAACTCAGAACAGAACAGTAGAGTTAAAAAGAACCTTAGAGATAATTTAGTCCAAATCCCTTAGTTGACTGAGGGGAATGGAGGTTCGGAGAAGGAAAGTGATGTGCCCTGGAATGCACAGCTGATTAATAAAATTCAGTAGAAACTCAGGTCTTTTGGTTCACAGAAACACTTGAAAATTCCACCCTCCTTGCTGGTGGCCTGAATTCTCAGTGGGAGGGTAGCCCTTCCAGCAGATGGGGGGCAGGGGGGACACTGTCACGCATTGGCAAGTGGGAGGATAAGATGTCTGCACCTCCATTTCTTTTTTTTTTTTTGGCTGCACCATGTGGCATGCAGGATCTTAGCTCCCCCCAACCAGGGATGGAACCTGCATTGGAAGCTTGGAGTCTTAACGACTGGACCAGCAGGGAAGTCCCTCCATTTCTTCTTGCAACAGTGGTAAATAAGGAGGGCCTTAGCTTCTTCTGGAAAGGTCATCTGTTCTCTGGGACAAGGACGCAGAGTGGTGGCTGCATGGAGATCCGTCTGGGACAAGTGGAGAGTATACAAGGCAAGAAGGACAGGATGGCCCCTCACTAGGATGCCTGGGCCTGTCTGCGTAACATTCTCAGGGCCCTCTAGGTTTTTCAGGTGGTCTCAAAGAATTATCCTCAAATCTAGAGCGAACTGAATTTAACTTTGGCTCAACAGGACAGTTTTTGGGAGAAAGGAAATGTATCAAATTTAGACCACACAAAAGGGTTACCAACATTTCCCAAAAGGTTGGAGATTACTAAGCATTAAAAATTCAAACTAATATGTATGGTGGTGTAGTTTTATAAGGGACATAAATACTTAGTACTTCCTAACGTGCTTATTAATTTCCAGGGTCACCTTCACAAATGGGTAAAATTTTCTTAGATTCATATGAACATATGGATATATATTCATATTATGTGTACATAATATACATATGTAACACACACATGCATTATGTATTTACACACATTATACACATATATTTATATATGTACATACATATAGAATATATGTATACATGTGTATATATGCATTCACACGTACAGGATGTATATTTTAATATGTATATTAATTTACATATATTGTACATACTGCATGTATATATTATGTAATATACATAACATGCATATATGTGTATACATATACATCCATATATTCATATTCATCTACAGAAATTTTATACATTTATGAAGATGACCTTGGAACTTAATTAATAAACATGTTGGGACACACTAAGTATTTATATATACACACACATAGACATATAAACACACAAATATACATATATTTATTAATAGATTATATACATATATATGCAAACCCTTTTTTCCCCATATATGAATATATTGTGAGATTCCCTCTCCCTCCACATCTGTATATATGTATATATTGTATACTTATGTCTTTCTTATTCTGCCCTTTTATTTTCCCTTCAGAAGAGGGAAGGAAGAGAAAAGATGGGAGAATAAAAGAGAACAGAATTGGGTGACAAAGAGATGCCCAAACATTAATATGAAAAGAATAAATCCTTAATCATAATAATTAGAGACATGTGCCCATTTGGACTCTCATCTGTTCTAGCCTAAGGAAAGAAATTTTAAAAGAACATTTTAAAATGGAAGAAACTCTCTACTTTTTAAAACCAACGAAGGCTGTGTCATATACCAAGCCATTTCAACAAAAGCATTAGGAAGGAAGGACCATTTCAAGTTAAATCTGTCATTAATTTATTAACTACTCAGTTGAATCTCATGCATAATTTTAAGTAGAAACGGTTGTCAAATGTAATTAAGGTCATTATTTTGTGTTAAAGGAGCCCACAGGCTTTTATCATATAAGAAATCTTTCCATAAAAAGAAGAGCTAAGGTTTCTTCAAGATTAAGGGCCTCTGGAGCCTTTTCCATGAAGATGTATTACAGCAGAGAGGATGGAACATATAGAAGTCATCTAGGAAGATTATACAAGGTTTCTCAAGGTGAGAGGTCTCTGACCAAGAACAGATTATGTTATTTTAAGGAGATTTGCTGGGTGTCCCATTTCCAAAATGAATTGTAATGTTTTCTGCTACCTAAAGAGCTGACATCTGTGGTGAGAAAATGATAGCCTTGGCATCCTTTAGTTCATTCAACAAATATTTCTGGAGATAGTCCTATATGCCAGGCACTCTTCTAGGTTCTTGGGATCCAGCAGTGAATCAAATGAGGTCCCTGCTCCCAAAGACCTCCTACCCTAGTGTGGAGGCAATAAAAACAAAACAAAAGCCATAAATGTAAAAGAGAGCAGAACTCATAATCTGCAACAAAAAACACAAATATGCAATGACAAACTCAGCTGGGGAGTTTTGGGGGCGAGGACAGGGCGGGGAATTCTCAGACTCGGAGGAGAAAGCCTGTCTTCCTGGAGCAAGTGATGCGAAGCTGAGAACTGAAGGCTCAGGAGGAGCTGGCACAGCCAGTGCAGCTGAGGGTCTGAGGTGGAGGGAAGGAAGGCGTGTTCCCGGCCAGGACCTTGGAAGTCATGTTCAGAAATTTGAAATTTAAGAGCCATGGGAAGCCACCGTGAAGTTGTTAGTAGGAAAGTGACCAGATCAAATTTTGTTTCATATGATCCTTTTGTAATAGTTGGAGGAGGGGATAATATCCTAGACAGGAAGAATGTCAGAATAAGCCAGGGAAGAGACATGGGGCATGGCTGGTTCTGGAGTGTGGCAGCGAGGGCTATGATGAGCGCCACTACCATCTCGTTTAACCCTCAGAGCATCCCCACGAGGAACCCACATTTTCTAAATGAAGAATCTAAGAGGCTTACAGAGAGGCTAAGTTCGTTTCATAAGTAGGTGGTAGATGTGGGGTTTGAACCTACTTCCTCTGGCTGCCAGTGCAATCACTTCCTTACAGTTTTCTCTCCAGAGGTAGGCTGACTTGAGGAATACCGAGAGAGTGGGCTTGAGAGCATTCAGTGATTGAATTTGGAAGTCAAGAGGAAGCAGGACGAGCTCGGGGTGATGACTGGGTGGATGGTATTGCCTTTCAGCAGGTGGACAAGGGAGGTTT
>NW_006797698.1:3397290-3421250 GCF_000442215.2 Lipotes vexillifer
GAGGACAAGGGAGGTTTTGGTTGAGGGGGGAGGGGAGAATGAATATAATGAGTCTAGCTTTAAGCACGCTGACTTGGAGATGCCATGCGGAGATGTGTGGGTGAATCATGGATCCAGTGCTCAGAAGCCAGGTCTGGTATGACAGACACAGATTTGGGAGTCCTCCACCTGGATTACACTTGGAGTCAAGGAAGTGGATAAAATTGCCTCAGTACGACGTTAAGGGTGCCTGGAGAAGACAGCCTAGTACCCCCAAGGAACGGACACAGAAAACATAACTTGAAAAAGAGACTGACAAGATGTGGCTCGAGACGTGTGAAAAGCAGAGGAATGGGCCGTCACAGGAATCAAGAGGCTCTTCCAGCAGAGGAGGACAGGTGGGCAGCACCATGCCGTCCGGGACGGGGAGGGCTGAGATGCTCCGGTGGACTTGTCATCGAGGACGTCCCCGGTGAGAACAGTCATAGTTGATGAGTAACAGCCAGACGGTGCTGGTAAGTGAGGCGATGAGTGAGGATAACTCAGGAAGGGAGAAGTGAGATGGTTGTGGGGAAAAAAAACACGGGGAACAGGGGCTGAGGAAGTTTGTTTGATTTTCAGATAAAGGAACCACCTGTGTGCATCTACTCACGTGCCGATGATAAGGAAGCAGTTAAGAAAAAGAAGTGAGAGACGGAGCAGAGACGGGACCAAGCAAGGAATGCGTTCTTTGAGTGGGTGGAGGGAATGACTTCAGACTGCCGTGGGGGGGATGGCGGTGGGGGGAAGGAAGGGTGTGGATGCTTATGTGGGTTTGGTGGTGGGAGATTGCTGGGCTGCACCCCACAGTCCTGCAAGCCTTGTAGCTGCCAAGACTCAAGACCGAAGAAAGAGCCTGGAGACAGCGACAGAGACATCAATGGTTTATCGCACAGGGGATCTTACACAAAGGGTCCTGGAGCGACACCCCACGGTGTGCAGCAGACGGTGGGCAGGACATTCGGGGGAGCAGAAGGCTACCGTTTACTGGGGGTTACTGACGTCAGGTGGGCTCACCAGTTACCAAAGACTAATTAAGCCCTATAATTAAGAGGACTGGGTAGTCATGTGAATGAAGCTGGGACTGGTTGAGCAGGGGATGTAGAGAGAGCAAGAGAACAGCCATCTTAAATGACCTAACCATACAGGGATCAAGGGCTTTCCCATTAGAGGAATTCATTTTAGTAGGATTGAGTGTAAAGGGGAGATGTCGTGGGGTCAGAAGTTTGAGGAGAGTCGAAACATTGTGAAATAACTAGAGTGGAGACTGTGAGAGTGGATCAGGGAAGGATTCACAGGTTGCTGGCAGCACTTAGGGCCCGATAGGGTCTGGCAGTCATGAATTTATGGTGGCACCAATCTGTGAGGTTGTCTGATGTTCTCAAGCAGAGCCTGGCAGCCCAGGTACACAAAGAGCTCAAGAACCTTGGCTTGATCCAAGTTGAGGTGTTTCCAGGTAGTTGGGGAGAGTGAACTACGGAGACACTGGAGCAAGGGAGTTGAGGGTCTGCAAGAGCCTGGGTGAAGGGGCAGGCTATGGAGTCTCAGCTGGATGGGAAATGGAGAGAAGGAGGGGGCAGATTCCTGCTCTGGCTCTCACGTTGACTCTGTTACTTTGAGTCAAATGCCACACATCTCTGGGCTTCAGTTTTTTCCCACTTAAAAGAGAGGGTGTTGGCTCACTCGGTTAATATCCCTTCCAGTTCTAAAATTCTGTGGTTCAATTTTGCAAAAATGCAAGTACTCTTTGACCATGAGTGAGAGACCCTGCCAACTCCTTCTAATCACTGGGGTCAAACAACCTTCTCTATGCCAGAGAAGCAAATTCCATCGATGTTTCCAGACCACTGATGCAACTCTTTCATTTTCTCATGAAAATATGAAAAACGTCCAGGGCCCTTCCCATAAATCAAGAATAACTGTCTTGTTGCCATTGGCAATTTAACCCTGCTGTACACTTCCGAATCTGTACTTGATTCAGTTCAATTCAGCTTAAAAACATATTTATTGAGTATCTACTTTGGGTAAGTTACTGAGACAGCAGTTGCAGGGGATACAAAGGTAAGAGAGCTGCAGTGCTTGTTCCGTTATAGGCTAGCAGGAAGGATCAGACTGGTACAGAAAAAAGTGTGTTAGGGGTATAAATCTTTGCATTCAGCTCAGGGAAGAAAGGACAATTTCTTTCTATATTTCTCCTTAACTTAATTTCTGTTTTGAGCCTACTTTTTACCAAGTTGGAATAAACTCAGTGGGAGTCCCACCATTTTGGGGGTCACAACTAATTCTCAGGGCTTACATAATCCTAAGGCACCAGGAGGGGGTGCTGTTATGGTCCTCAATGTCATTTGTCAGCAGATAAAAACAACCACAAGCCCCGTGGTCCTGTGTTATCAGTTCATGCAGGCAGCCACAGGGACATACTCATTTGCTCTGCGTGGTCCCTTCAGGACATTTTGATTCTCTCTTCTACCTCTAGGCCTTTCTGGGTTGCATGGTAATCTGTGTGCCTCTTTCCAGCATGCTTAAACACACTGCTACGGTCTCTTTGTGTCCCCCCCCAAATTCATATGTTGAAATCCTAATGCCTGAGGGAAGAGCCCTCATGAACGGGATTATTGCCCTTATAAAAGAGACCCCTGAGAGATCCCTCACCCCTTCTGTCACATGAGGACACAGGAGGTTGGGCTCTCACCAGATATTAAACCTACCAGCACTTTAAACTTGGACATCCCAGCTTCCAGAACTGTCAGCAATAAATTTCTATTGTTTATAAGCCACCCAGTCTATGACATTTCGTTACAGCAGCCTCAATAGACTAAGACACACACCATTCATTCATTTTCTTTATGGGGGTCTTACTATGTGTCCCCAAGGATCTATGTGGGACACAGGACAAAGTGCCCCTTCTCTCTAGAACCAATTGACATTTTGATTCTCCTCATTTTCTCCCCTTGCCATCTTTCCTTTTTACTTCTAGCCCTGAGAACCCTCTGATCTGGGAAGACAGGGTAGGTGGGGTGGGGAATCCTACTATGACAGGTAATGTTTGCTTTCAAACCTTTTGTCTTTGCTGTCAGCCATTTCTGTTACACTGGGAAACTTCTTTTTCTCTCCCTTTTCTGCTCTCTCATATCCCTTTAAGTCAATGAACACAGAACGGATTATCTGCTTGAATGTGGAGAAGAGAAAAAAATGTGGGGGGAAACGTGGCAGCTATTTCATACAAGGCAGAAATAGGGTGTATTACGAGAGGTATAAGCTTTGTGCTCTGGGGATTCAACTATATCAATAGGGATGTTTGGTTGAACATGAAAGAAGTGAACACTGGCTAACTTAAGAGAGAAAAATAATGGTTTTATTAGAAGGATTCTGGGTACTTCACTGCATAGAAAAAAAGAGCTCAATAGATGCTTTGAGAATGACAGGAACTGGGGCTGAAGTGGTGAATGCAACAGGAGGAACTCAAGAACCATTGAGCGTGCCATGATCAAGTGACTCAGCTCCAACTACCTTCTGTCTGTGTGTTTCCACTGGGGAGAAAATCCTATGGGAGACAGAATCTGATTGGTTGAGCTTGGGTCACACGACCACACCTGTTGCCAGGGGTTCTCTACTTGGAAGCTCTGCCAGACCTAATGAGTGGGAGAGAAGCTGTACTCCTAAGACAAGGGGGAGGGAAAGGAATGTATGGATGTGGACTCAACAACTGGTGTTTGCTCAAGAGGAGTGAGAGACCACTTCCCTGTCAGAAAACAGGAACACTTAGAGGAGATGGCATTTGTACATGACTTGGGAGGAAAGGAAGGGTTCTGATGGACAGAGATAAGAGGTGGGGTAGAATGGCAATGGCCCAGAGACAGGAAATTTGAGACTCTCTCAGGGACTAAGAACAATTTTGTAGAGCTTAGTACGTGAATAGGAGTAGGAAACAAGGTTCATAGCGTTGAAAATGTTGATCTGGAGCCATGTAAAGAAATCTGAATGAGGAATTGTTATGGGCTGAATTGTGTCCCCCCCACCAAATCCATATATTGAAGACCTAGCTCCCAATAGCTCAGAATGTGACTGTGTTTGGGGATAGGAGTTTTAAAGAGGTAATTAAGTTAAAATGAGGTCACTAGCGTGGGCCCTAATCCAATATGACTGGTGTCCTTGTAAGAAGAGGAGCACCACAATATGTAAGGCAGATACTAACAGCCATAACAAGAGAAATCACCAGTAGCAATAATAATAGAGGGGGACTTTAACACCCCATTTACATCAATGGACAGTTCATCCAGACAGAAAATCAATAAGGAAACACAGGTCTTAAATGACACATTAGACCAGATGGCTTTAATTGATATTTATAGAGCATTCCATCTGAAAGCAGCAGAATACACATTCTTTTCAAGTGCACATGGAACATTTCTCCAGGATAGATCACATGCTGGACCACAAGGAAGCCTTGGTAAATTTAAGAAAATTCAATTCATATCAAGCATCTTTTCTGACCACAACACTATGAGATTAGAAATCAACTACAAGAAAAAAACTGTAAAAAACACAAACATGTGGAGGCTAAACACATATTACTAAACAACCAATGGATCACTGAGGAAATCAAAAAATACCTAGAGACAAATGAAAAAGTAAAATGATGATCCAAAACCTATGGGAAGCAGCAAAAGCAGTTCTAAGAGGAAAATTTATAGCAATACAATCTTACCTCAGGAAGTAAGAAGAGGAGATTAGGCCAAAGACATCCACAGAGAGAGGACCATATCGAAATACAGGGAGAAGATGGCCACTTACAAGACAAGAAAAGAGGCCACAGAAGAAACCAACCTTGCAGGCACTCTGATCTTGTATTTCCAGGCTCCAGAAATGTGAGAAAATAAATTTCTGTGGTTTAAGCCACTCAGTCTGTAGTACCTTGTCATGGCAGCCCTACCAAACTAATACAGGATTTTTGTTTCTTATTTTGGAAGCAATGGGTACCCATGGAAACGGTAAAGAGGGAAATTACATAATGAGACTTATTCTGCAGGAAAATAGGTCTAACAGTGGTATGTAAGTGAGTGGAGTGGGTAGAGTCTGCAGGCTGGGACACCAGTTAGAAGCCTATTGCAATAGCCTTTCAAAAGGCAGATGAGGATATTAGCTTGGAGCATGAAGAGATGAGGGGTGTGGTGACTGTTATGGAAATGGGATTCACTAGGTTTGGTCATGAATCGAATGTTAGAGAGGAAAACAGAAAGTTAAAGATGTCTTAGATCTTTCTAACCTGTTCACTGGGAGAATGGGTCATAAAAGAGGACTCCTGATGATGAGTGAGAGAAAATCTAATTCAAATAAGCTTAAGGGAAAATGGAATTTAGTAGCCGTTATAATCTCAAAGTCCAGTGGGATGTACCCTCAGGTGGTTTATGAGGAAATTGGGGCCCCAGGAGGGCCATGACTTGTACAAGTTCCACATGGGGTCTGGGAGAGGAACAAGGATGACCAAGCAAAGCCTTGACTCTGGGTTGGTATTCAACCCTAGGTTTGCTGTATGGTGTTGGCCTGCGGTTTCCTCTACACCAGGAGACACACGCTCTGATGCTTCTGGAACGTAAAGCAAGTGAGTGAAGCAGGCCCCATTAATGGGGACCCCTATTACTCAGCACAGCTGATCACTGCCACGTGGGAATGAGAGGTCAAGAATCGTCCAGAAGAACCTAGGGGCAGGACAGGAATAAAGATGCAGATGCAGAGAATGGACTTGAGGACATGGGGAGGGGGAAGGACATATGTACACTACCAGATGTACAACAGATAGCTAGTGGGAAGCAGCCGCATAGCACAGGGAGATCAGCTCGGTGCTTTGTGACCACCTAGAGGGGTGGGATAGGGAGGGTGGGAGGGAGGGAGACGCAAGAGGCAAGAGATATGGGAACATATGTATATGTATAACTGATTCACTTTGTTATACAGCAGAAACTAACACACCATTGTAAAGCAATTAAACTGCAATAAAGATGTTAAAAAAAAAAAAAAAAGAATCGTCCAGATGGGATTTTCCAAGAGAAGCTGGTAATGTGAATTTTCATGTTGGCAGCTAACTTAAAAACACAAAAATACCATGTGAGCAAAACAGGTTTGTGGGTGGACTGCCAGTTTATGACCTTGGCTCTACACCTAGCGGATAGAAAAAAAAAAAAAAAAAAAAAGAGGTCAAGATGTGGAGAAGAGATGATATAAACAGCCTTCACCTCCAGCTCACATTCTCCAGAGATGTGGGTGGGAAAATGGCTTCTGTGGTCCCGAAAATCTGTGTACCTCTAATATGATGTGACAGACTGTGGGACTTCTAAAGCCATCAGTGGTCTGGATTTTAGTCTCCTCTTATCTTTTACATAAATCCGGAAACTTTTTTAGTGAAGACCATTCTTTTGTTTTTGGTGTGAAAATACTATACAATTTGGATTAAAATAGTGTAGGAGAAGTTGAAAACAAGATTTTGCCAATTGTGCAGTCATAGTTAACGCTACGACATCTCTTTCCTTCAACCCCTTTTTTTTTTTTTTTTTTTTTTGCCTACTATGTGCAAGAAAATGAGTTCTACCTCGGACGATGTAAGAAATGAGTAGGAATAAGCTGTGCCCATGCTCTTAAAGTTTATAATTGTGGAATCAGAGTATCATTGGTTCCTACAGTCTCCCAACCATCGCGCGTTCCTTGTACCACGTTATTATCGGGGACAAAATAGTAAGTAGGACATGTTTGTGGCCTCAGAGTTTACTGTAGAGAGAGATATAAACAAATAATTACAGTGTTGTGTATGTGTTATAATAGCTGTATGATCAAGAAAGTATAGAGGAACAGAGGAGAATGACCTAATTCTGTTTGTATGAGCCAGGGTAGGCTTCACAGAGGAGGTGACATTCATGTTTTCTTTAAGGATGACTGAGGATTTGCAAAACAGATTAAGGGTGGACAGGCTTTCTAGGCAGAGGGCACAGCATGTGCAAAACTCAGGCACAAAGGAATATCACATGTTTAGGGTGTGATGAGTGAGAAATCAGATGTGGCAGGTTCCTTAGGAGAACTACAAGCAAAGTGTTTGCGATTCTCATTTACATCATGATTCTATTGTTCTGTGTAAAATGAGTCAGGGCAGGGGAATGTCTTGGGCATTCCAGACATTCAGGTATTTTGGGACTTGCCTTACATCCTCTACACATGAGAATTTTACTGGAATTTCTACTGGAAAAAAACCATTATGTCATCCAGGCTTGGGAAGAATAGTAGCCCCTACAAATTACTTCAAAGTATTTATTTCACTTCTGTTATTTAAAGTCAGGAGACCATATATTTAAAAATGAGCAATACTTGTTACCATAATCTACAGAAAAACTGCCCTATATTATTGTGGAATTAGTGATTCTTTTTCCTGAGATGGCAGGCTTATGGTTTAAATGGGAATTTAATGGTAGGATCCATTATCTACTTACAGTAAATTTTGTCATCCAGGTGATTGCTGAGTATTTACAATACACGTAGGTAGCTGTCTGAGTTTGTAAAGACAAGAGAATGCTTTTTATATTTGGTTTGTATAGGTCAGTATCACTACCTTAATTCACACAAAAATACCAGTCAAAGGAAAGGTACAGTTCCTTTCTCAGCAGAGACATTCAGAAAGACAGTGTAACAATCCAAGGGAAGTGTCTTGGTCCATACCCTGAGGTATCCTGGTGAGTGCCTGGGACCTCCCATCAGTGAAGGTCACAGGCTGGAGGTCAGCCCAAATGATTTTTGTTTCATTTATACGTAGTTCCCATGAACTATATAATAAATATATGTGGGTTTTCAGCCAATTTTTGTTAAGAGACATAGTGTTTCAGAGCATTTTATCTGTGGAATTTGATTTAAACATTATCAGATATTTACAAATAAAGACAATTATGTACTAAGTAGAATGTAAAATCTATTGAATTCACTATCATAGTTTTAGAAAATAAACTTGAACTCTTGTGAGTGTGAGTTGGCAACTGCCAATGCCAGGGTGACCAGCTTGTCTCAGTCATAGCACTGAAGATCCTATGTCCCAGGGCTCCAAACTGTGAGATAATTCTGCCCACTGGAACCCAGCACTACCCAGCTCAGGTGCAGATCTGCACAGTGGGTCGTGTTCTTACACCAGCTCTGAGGACTTAGTATCTGGCTGGAGCAGAGTTGGATGGTGACACGTGGATTGCTTGAAAAGTGAATGACCCAGGGTTGTAGCAAACGATAAAATAATAAGGTTGTATCAATCACAAACCTGACCATGAGTGGTGGGGAATATGAGAAAGACAAAAAATATAGGCAGGAAGAAAGGAGTGCCAAAAGGCTGGAGAGAAAGTTAAAAAAAGTTTAGCTCACTAGCTCAAAAGCTTCTCCCGGAAATACTTATCAAGGAACATTGTTTCTATCTTCACTGTCCCTGCACACACCTATGTTTAGGGAAAATCCAGTTAAAAATCCTCATGTGCAGCATTTTAATCTTTTTTTTTTCTAATGTATTATGTCTTTAAGTGAGTTTTCCTCACCATTTATTAATGAAAAATTTCAAACATACAGAAAAGTTGCAAGAACTTTACTGTGAACACCCATACACCCATCACCTAGACTGCACAATGTGGACTTCCCTGGTAGTGCAGTGGTTAAGAATCTGCCTGCCAGTGCAGTGATACAGGTTCAGTCTCTGGTCTGAGAAGATCCCACATGCCGCGGAACAACTAAGCCCATGAGTCACAATTTCTGAGCCTGTTTTCTAGAGCCCGCAAGCCGCAACTATTGAGCCCATGTGCCACAACTACTGAGCCCATGTGCCACAACTACTGAAGCCCGTGTGCTCTAGGGCCTGCGTGCCACAACTACTGAGCCTGCATGCTGGAACTACTGAAGCCCGTGTGCCTATAGCCCGTGCTCCACAACAAGAGAAGCCACCGCAATGAGAAGCCCACGCACCGCAACAAAGAGTAGCCCCCGCTCGCCGCAGCTAGAGGAAGCCCACATTCAGCAATGAAGACCCAATGCAGAAAAAAAAAGTTAGACTGCACAATGAACATTTTGCTATACACTTGCTTTATCACATATCTTTCATCTCTCCATCCATCAGTCCATCTTACTTTTTAATGCATTTCAAAGTAAATTGCCATATCCCTTCCCCCTAAACACTTGAGCATGCTTATCATTAACTAGACTTTAGTATTTATTATGCTTTTTCCCTCTTGAGATAAAATTTACCCCCGATGAAATGCACAGAGCTTAAGTATATTTTTCCATGAGTTTTGACAAATAAATACACCTGTGTAACCCAAACCCTTAGCAACACATAGAGCAGTATATCACATCAAAAAGTTCCTCATGCCTCTTCCTATTAAACCCCACCCCTGTCATTCCCCCACCCTCCCTGGCAGGCAGTTACTGTTCTGATTTTTTCCACTACTGATTAGTTTTGTCTGTTCTAGGGCTTCATATAAGTGGAATCATAGCGTACACATTCTTTGGGGTCTAGTTTCCTTTGCTCTGTATAATACCTGCAAGATTCATCCTTATTGGGCTTCCCTGGTGGCGCAGTGGTTGAGAGTCCGCCTGCCGATGCAGGGGACACGGGTTCGTGCCCCGGTCCGGGAGGATCCCACGTGCCGCGGAGCAGCTGGGTCCGTGAGCCATGGCTGCTGAGCCTGCGCATCCGGAGCCTGTGCTCCGCAAAGGGAGAGGCCACACTCGCGTACCGCAAAAAAAAAAAAAAAAAAAAAAAAAAGAGATTCATCCTTGTTCATGTGAATATCAGCGTCCCACTGAATGTCTCTATCATAGTTTGTTTATTCCTTCTCCTATTAATGGACATCTGGTCTGTTTGCAGGTTTTGAATATTATATATAAATCTTCTATGGATATTCTTATGCAAGTCTTTTTATGGACATGTTTTCATTTCTCTGGGGTAAATAGGAATAGAATCCCCAGCATTATTTTAAATGGTTTAGTTTAGCACTAGGTGGTGAAATCACTATAGCTCAGCACATCCCATATCTCTACCCTTCCATCCATCTGATTTTCTCTCCTTTTCCCGACTTTCTTCTTCCTATTCTCCTGATTACCTCCTTCTACCTCTTGTCTCTCTCCTCTTGTTCTCTCGCCTCTTGTCTCTCCTGATAGAGTATTTCATTACCATTTTTTCATTGTCCTAAAAGTTCTTCCAGAGGGAGGCAGCATAATGTTGATGAAAAAAGCCCTGATTCTTGGGCTACATTCAAGATACGCCCCTGCCACTACTTAGCAAGCAACTCACTACCTTTCTGGGCTTCAGGCTCATCGATCCTTTATTCAAGGGGGTTGGAAGAGGTGACTCTGAAGTGGCATTTCCCGATCTACTGTTCTGTGAATCCATGACCTCTTTTTCTAAGCCACAAATAGGGCAGAGAGCCAAGAGAAAAGGAGGGGAGAAGATGAGGATGTTAGGGTAGAGATGGAGAAGGAAAAATATAAAAAACTTCTTTCGTGCTTCTTGGCCAGGAAAACAGTGACGCGTTCTCTGGGACCAGGACAGTCCCATCCCGTAGTTAGGTTTCTTTCCTTACTCATGGTTTTGGGGTTAGGCACCCCACCTGGCTTAGCTTTTTCCTCTCCTGCTGGATGCCCCCATCTTCTCTGTTCCCCCATTAATATATATACGTTCTGTGCGCCAGAGAAGCTCACTGTACCTCTTGAGATGGCGTTGTATGCTAAGTTATGCCGATGAACCAATGAAGAAACCAAAAGAGGTTCTTTCTTGCCCAGGTAAAATTTGCAGTTGAACATAGGCGTTGTGGATATGATGCACTTATCTTCATCATACAATCCAGAGTGAGGAGATGTAGGTCCAAGAGGCGGCACCATGTCAGCCTCTATGGGGAGCTCCTCTCGAGCACACGAGGCTGGGCATCTGAGAACCTCTTCATACTATACAGACTATGCGACCTGAATTTTATCGCACAGTCTCAATTCCAAAAACTTTGTCTGGCTGCTCTCAGATATACTCGTACACTTATCAGAACACATATTTCAACTTTTGGGTCAGAAACTGTGTTCCCTGGGCATGTTGACTGATACCATTTTCGGCATGTGTTCTCTTTTGAGCAGTCTCTGCCTGTTAATAATTAGCATATAATTAGCATATATGTTATTTCAAAAAGGTAAAGTTTCAGCCCTCGGTACTGGATTTACAGAAAGGTTAAAGGAAGGGAGAAACTACTAAAGTAAGAGGGACATAAACCTAATTAAAAAAAGAAAAGATAATGTAGAATGAAAGAGAGGGAAAAGATGGGACAATCGTGACTAGAAGATAGAAAAAAAATGGGATGTGTGCAAAGAAAAGAGAAAGTCCTTAAAAGACAACATTTTATGTTTGAAAAAAAAACAACAAAAACATTCTGGGCTAATCTGATGTAAAATTGCTTTACCACAAACCAGAAGATTTAAGAGTAAAATGTAAATCTTGGGCCATAGCACCCCCTGGCACACCTAACTACAAGCGCAGTTATGCATCTTCAAATCCCTCATGTATTTTTTTTTTAATTTATTTTTGCGGTACGCGGGCCTCTCACTGTTGCGGCCTCTCCCGTTGCGGAGCACAGGCTCCGGACGTGCAGGCCCAGCGGCCATGGCTCACGGGCCCAGCCTCTCCGCGACATGTGGGATCTTCCCGGACCAGGGCACGAACCCATGTCCCCTGCATTGGCAGGCGGACTCTCAACCACTGTGCCACCAGGGAAGCCCCCTCATGTATTTTGTTGCACTCAAAACGTACTCATATTTCACAACAAACACAAATTAATTATAGCTCAAAGGAGCAGAGCAGGCTTTCAGTTCAAGCTCTAAGCGATCATATTAGTGATTATTTTTTCTGTTTCTAATGCACCAATTAAGCTCATTGAGTTACTAATTAAATTACTTCAAAGATAAGGGAATCATAACATACACTAGAGATGGCATGAGCTCTAGCTTTTAAATAATTATCTCTCTGAGGTTGCGGCTCTTCAGTTTCCTATGTTATGCCAGTAGATTGAATCTTAAGAGTCATTTACAGAAAAAAGAAAAAAAGGCATTTAAACAGTTCTAATGCAGTGGGTCCTCCTCATCAGACACGGTAAAGGGCACTGTTGACTTTAAGACCCAGGGGCAGCACGTATGGGAACTGGACCACACGTGTGCTTTGAAAAGAGGCCCAGCCACTGCTGGAAGCTATGCTATACCCTTATCCTTGTCATCTAAAACCAAAGAGAGGGCGGACTCTTCACTCCAGGTATATCTAGGAGCCACTTGACATTTAACTCGGCAGAAGAAAGCCTTCAGAAGACAGAGCAAGCAAACAGAGATTCTAACTTTGCAAACTGAAGAAATTATAAGATTTAAGATAAGGAGGAAGATCAGATAAATGCGGTCAGGATCAAAACCCCTCAGAGCCAGGATCTGGGTATGAGGGGAGGAAGGGGAAGAGGGCAGAGCATCTTGTTTTGAGAACCCAAACTAGCAAGGCTCCCGGACTGGGGTGGAGGGTGTGCAGCTGCACAGGTGGATTGAGAGAACCTTAAAAAGCTGGAAACATCTGCCCCTGTGGCCTTTCAACTCAAGCTTGGGTTCAGAGATAATCACTTCCCCTACTACACTCCACCATGATTAGCCCACTTCCTTGCTAAACCCTGAGAATGTCTATTCAGAAAGCTATTTGAAAAAGGGCTCCTTTAATTAATTTATTTATTTATTTATTTATTTATTTATTGCGGTACGCGGGCCTCTCACTGTCGTGGCCTCTCCCGTTTCGGAGCACAGGCTCCGGACGCGCAGGCTCAGCGGCCATGGCTCACGGGCCCAGCCGCTCCGCGGCATGTGGGATCCTCCCAGACCCGGGCACGAACCCGTGTCCCCTGCCTCGGCAGGCGGACTCTCAACCACTGCGCCACCAGGGAAGCCCGGGAACCTGTATTTTTAATGAGTAACCCCAGGTGATCCTGAGGCATACTAAAGTTTGATAATCCACCTGTTAGGATGAATCCTGACTTTTTCCTGAGACAACTGAAGGAGATGTAGCCCAACCTGGGGAGTCTGACTCAGCAGCCACATTTTGATATGGATCTGTATCCCAATTTTACTAACTTCTAATCTGTGCCTGAAATTGAGTGTCTACCTCGAAGGTAGAATGTGGGATTTAGGAGCTGGATTTGATGCTGAGTTTCTTGGTGATCAAATAAAAAGCAGTCATGTTCTGTTACAGAATTATCACTGTTCTGGAAGAAAACAAATGACACCAGTATCTTGGGAGAAGGAAAGCAGGTCCCAACCCTCACTCTAAAGGAATTTTCTCCCTGACTGATGTGGTGGACAAGTCCTCAATAACATCCCTGAGTAGATGCGGTCATAGGTGATCAGCTGAGTGAATAATAATTTGCAAACCCTACAGCTTTTAAGTTAGCCAACCTGAGTTTGAATTGTAAAAAATTCCAGCAAATTATCCTTCTTGGACCCTGACCATTTATTACTGTTTTGAAAATGTGTAACTAATCAATCTCCATTATAAAGGCTTCTAGGACTGTATAAGTGTAGAATGAAATGGAAAAATCTCCTCTTCCCACTCTTATCTTCCCCCACTCTACTCCCCGTCAGAGGTGACCACCATCAACATGTATGATGTATGTCCTGTCCAGCCTTTGATAAACACATTTTACTTTACATGAACGCACTGTTCTGCAAATTGCTTTTTTCACTGAATAATATATATTGGAGGTAAGAATGGGGTTACCTCACCATAAAAAAAATGAAAAGGCAACCTATTTTCAAAGATGCGACCAACAAGGGAGGGCTTAATTTCCAAAATATACAAACAGCTCATACAACTCAATATCAAAAAAACCAAACAACCCGATCAAATACATGGGCAGAAGACTTAAAGAGACATTTCTCCAAAGAAGACATACAGATGGCCAACAGGCACATGAAAAGATGCTCAACATCACTAATTATTAGAGAAATGCAAATCAGCACTACAATGAGGTACCACCTCACACCAGTCAGAATGGCCCTAATCAAAAAGTCTACAAATAATAAATGCTGGAGAGGGTATGGAGAAAAGGGAACTCTCCTACACTGTTGGTGGGAATGTAAATTGATGCAGTGACTATGGAGAACAGTATAGAGGTTCCTTAAAAAACTAAAAATAGAGTCACCATATGACCCAGCAATCCCACTTCTGGGAATATATCTGCAAAAGATGAAAACTCTAATTCACAAAGATACGCACACCCTAATGTTCATAGCAGCACTATTTACAATAACCAAGACATGGAAGCAACCTAAGTGTCCATCAACAGATGAACGGATAAAGAAGCTATGGCACATATATACAATGGAATATTACTCAGCCATAAAAGGAATGAAATATTGTCATTTGCAGCAACATGGATGGATCTAGCGAATATACCAAGTGAAGTAAGACTGACAGAGAAAGTCAAATATCATATGATATCACTTATATGTGGAATCTAAAAAATAATACAAATGAATTTGTTTACAAAACAGAAACAGACACACAGACATAGAAAGCAAACTTAAGGTTACCAAAGGGAAAGGTGGGAGAGGGATATATTAGGAGTATGGGATTAACAAATACATACCACTATATATAAAATAAATAAGCAACAAGGATTTACTGTATAGCACAGGGAACAATATTCAGTATCTTGTAATAACCTATAATGGAAAAGAATCTTAAAATATATATATATAGGGCTTCCCTGGTGGTGCAGTGGTTAAGAATCCGCCTGCCAATGCAGGGGACACGGGTTCGAGCCCTGGTCCAGGAAGATCCCACATGCTGCAGAGCAACTAAGCCCGTGCGCCACAACTACTGACCCTGTGCTCTAGAGCCCATGAGCCACAACTACTGAGCCCACATGCTGCAACTACTGAAGCCCGCATGCCTAGAGCCCGGGCCCGCAACAAGAGAAGCCACCGCAATGAGAAGCCCGCACACTGCAACGAAGAGTAGCCCCTGCTCGCCACAACTAGAGAAAGCCTGTGCACAGCAACGAAGACCCAATGCAGCCAAAACTAAATGAATGGGTTTATCCCATTCATTTTTAAGGTTGCTTAATATCCCCAAATATGGATATTTCCTAATTTATTTAACCATTTCTCTTTGATGACTCATGGATTTGTTCTTCTTTTCCCCTTCTCTCCCTCCCTCCCCTTACTTCTTTCATGCTTCTTTGCTAATATAAACATTGCCGTACTGAATGGCAAACATGTCTTTAGGATAGATTCTATTTTTTTTTTTTTTTTTTTTTTTTGAGTGCGTCGCCCGGGCGCCGCCATCTGTAGCGCAGTAACGCTGGAACGTATTCTAGCCACAAACCCCGAGACCGCCACAAGCGCAAAACGCAGTTTTAGTAACGCAGCCACTCCCACCTGGAACCACCTACTGCCAACACAGCTCAACCCAAGCCCTGTCCCCAAGCTGGTGAAGCTCATCTTTGCAGCATTTTTACGAGCACGTATACGACAAGACTCTCCCGACGAAACAACTAGAAACACGCAACTTTGCAAACTGCACACAAAGTCGCACGCACGGCTCTAACCTTCGTCTTTCACAGGAAAAAATCAGCAGGGGAAAGCGCGAACGCAGTCCCCCACTACCACAAATTACGCAGTCGAGTTTCCCGCACTTGGGGAAATCGCAGGGGTCAACACGTCCCAAGTGCAATGGATAAGCCTCGCCCTGGGAAAACCACCTTCGTGATCACGGTATCTCCCCCGCCAAGTAAGTATCTAGGATAGATTCTAAAGGAGAATTAACTGGGTCAAAAGATATGCACAGGGCTTCCCTGGTGGTGCAGTGGTTGGGAGTCCGCCTGCCGTTGCAGGGGACACGGGTTCGTGCCCCGGTCCGGGAGGATCCCACATGCCGCGGAGTGGCTGGGCCTGTGAGCCATGGCCATGGAGCCTGTGCGTCCGGAGCCTGTGCTCCGCAACGGGAGAGGCCACAACAGTGAGAGGCCCGTGTAACCACCCCCCCCCCAACAAAAAAAAAAAAAAAAGAAAGAAAGATATGCACATATATTTAAAATTCGGAATGATACTGCCAAATGTCCTCCCAAGGAGCTTTACTAATTTATGCTTTGGGCAAGTCATTTAATTTCTGTGCTCCTTTATTTCCTCAACTATAGATATTAAATATAGTAAAACCTACCACGTGGGACTGGTGAGGTGATTCAACGAGAAAACAAACCTAAGAAGAGTGCTGGGAATGTAGGTGGTTGTCATCGTCTTTATGCCTTAGGACCAGGTTAAAAAAATATCTATTTTACTGTGAACTTTAGTTTCATTATTCATGGTGACTGAGGACGGTCACAACTCTCCTCGTGGGATATCTTCATGTCTGGCAAATTTCAGAGACTAATATTTTGCAGGGGGGACTTACTATAAAAAAAAGTTCTCCAAAACATGGTTGTGTGATTTTTATTTTTATGCTAGAGCATCACTTAACAAGCCAATCTCAGGATTGTCTGACTCTAGGCAAATATAACTTTATTTAGCTATTTACTAATGAATAGGACCCAGGCATTTTACAACAACAATTAGAAGTTAATATGTAAAAAAATGAATGTTAAAAATAATTTTTGTCTAAGAGCAATGCAAACGATTTCTGCTTACCAGAGAAAATAACCCAAGAGATGATAGTTTATTGCCCTGTAGGTACTGAGTTTTGTGTCTAATTTGATAATTTTATTCTGGTCTTGTTTTCTTTAATAGACTGTATGTACGTCCATTTCTTGACTCTGCCTTGGAATCATTTTGTCATTCTGATGGTTCCTGCATGAATGAGCTAAATAAAACTTCGACATAAGCTCTCTACACGTGTGTTTTCAGCATTTTGAGAATCATACTTTTGACAGTCACTCCTTGCAGATGGGTCATACTTTGAGAGCCTTCATTTGTCTGACTTCCTTTGAGTTGTCTCAAAATTTTCTGTGGGTCTGGGGAGTAATTAAACACAATACTCAGTAAGGAGAGAAATGCTCTGGCATCACTCCTTCAGTCCTCAGCTTAGATTTCATCTCCTTTGGAAACTTTCCATTGTCCTTCTATCTTATTGTAACACTCCCTACTTTCCTCTTGCAAAGTATTCATCACACTGTATTGGAATTGCCGATTTCCTTGTCTGTCTCTTTCTTGAATTCCTTGGGAGCACAGACTATATTTTGTTTAACTTTTTATCCCCAGCTTAGTGCCTGGCTGTAGGTTCTCAATAAATATTTTAATGAATGGATTATGGGATGAATATTACATCTGTCTTACTTTTTATTTCAGGGGATCTACGGCTGGCTTGCATGTAATTTACTGTTCTAATAACAGTGACTTTAACTTGTGTATTTCTCTTAAATCTTTAGCTTGTGTATTTCTCGTAAATCTTCCTTTTGGGGATTGTGGTGGTGCTGGTGTCTGCTTGTGCATAACCAAGACTCCATCTTCTATTCATTGCTTTTGTTTCCTTCCCTAATATTTTCAGATGGGTAGAAAATATTATGTGCTCCTTTAAGACCGGTAGAAGCCTGCTTGTAGAGAAGAGATCCTGACACTAAACAAAATGTCTGTGCTGATCTAGCCTTCCCTATTTTATATGTTCCTTAGTCTCCTTTAGCTTGCCTAGTCATCTATCCCTGTTTGATTTGTCCTTCGATTTGCCCCCAAGATGCTGGGTTTGGCTTGTCCTTGTTTGAACTTGGTGTCTCTGGCTATTGACTCATGTTCTGACCTCCACCCATCCCCATTTCTGCTCCTCCGTACCAGGCTTTGGCATCTCCAAGGACCCGACCTTGGCTCAACCTGCCTCTGGCCTTGTCTCTCCTGCCCGACACTGACAACTGGAAGGAGCCCGGCCCTTCTGCAAGCAGTGTGATGGAGCTGAGTGGTTTACCTGAAATAAATCTTGCATTATGGAGGGAACAAACAGGCACCTAGTGAGTTAGAGGGGAGCATTTGAACTTAATGTAGTCTTGTTTTCGTGGTAGGTCTCTTCTGTTTCTGCTTTTGTTATGAAATATGTTTTGCCAATACAGGATGGAATATTCCAGAAGTAAGAAAAAAATAAAACCCTGGTTGCCTGTCAGTAACTAAAGTAAAACTCTGCTTTATCTTTAGTTTCTTTTCCAACTTCCTGTACAAACACAGGAAAATTTTACAGTTTGGAAAAAACTTAGACCTTGCCTGCTGAGTGGTACTGCCATGCTTTATTCTGTTGACTACATATGCTCTTTTGGTGTATGACTCCACAATATTTTAACAAATACTTGATAAAAATATTTTCAGGAATTACAGCAACCCTGCCTTTAGATGATTGGAAAATGGCTATTTTTAAACTATTAAAGCTCATTTCTAGCTTTTTATTAACATGGTATGACCGAGCAGACCCTATCGGACCCTCCCAGGATAGACTGGGAAGGTCTTCCACATAGACCTTCTATATAGAAGATATAGAAGATGCTATATCTTCTGCTGTAGCTCCTCTCTGAAGTGCCTAGGTAATAGTATCTGATGCACTTTTCCCAAGTTGTTTTACAGATGCTAAAACCACCACCAAATAGGAGAAATTAACTACCTGATGACCATGAGCCTGCAGCCCCCAGACTTGCTGGTGCCTAAGGATTAATAATGTTAACCCCTGTGACACTGCCCTGTTACCTCACCATCAACCAATCAGAGAATTGTGCACGAGCTGATCACATACCCTGGAATGCCCTCCCTCACCTGGCCTTTAAAAATGTTTTGCTGAAACCCATCAGGGAGTTTGGGGTTTTAGAGCTGAGCCACCGGTTCTCCTTGTATTGGTGCCTGCAATAAATGCTGCACTTTTGTTCACCACAACCCAGTGTCAGTAGACTGGCTTTACTGCACGCAGGTGAACAACCTACGTTTGGTTTGGCAACAATGGTTTTTAGCATAGTTGTTTGTTAAAAAGAAGCCTACAGAGAGTGCATTTTACAAAGTGAAATCAGCTAACTATACATGAAAGCCTCTTCATGCTTGTTCACAACTTTTTAAATAAAGTGGCTCTTTTCAAATATCAGATGTTTTTTCCAGTCTCTAGGTGAAACATTATAGGAACTGTCACACCCAATCAGTCCATAACTGTACTCCCATCGGATCCAGAGCAGGTGAAGAAATTACCTGCTGGAGCATGTGTGATGCCCTCAGCCTGTAATGGGCTGTGAAGGTTTGTGGCTTACAGCCTGCTGATGGGAGTAGCAGGGCTGTTGGCCTGGCCCAAATAACCACAAAAGAGAACAGATTTCAGACAGGCAGTTTTACAGTTTCCCAGTGGTTATTTTGCCAACTTCCAGCCAATTTCTCTAGAACTGAGCATAAAAGACAAACGATCATTCTTTTAAAATGTTCTGAATATATAGGTCACTCCATTTCTTTTCCTTATCTTTAATCTGATGGGTATCGCTTTACCTCTCCACACCGATCCACTCAATTTCCATTTAAATAAAGCTTTCTAATTAATTGCATACTAAAAGAAAAGCTATTTAGGAAGACGAAAGCTGTTAAAAATGTGTTGTCTTTTTCCTTCATTGCTATAAAGATGGAGAAGTCCAGCTTCTACAAATAGCCTTTAAAATGTTTTTCATTCTAGCCATAGCGAGGTTTGCTATTTTCCTAAAACCCTCATATGTAGCACACCTGTTGTAGATATTTTGTTTTATGTGGTTTTTATTTAAAAATCTTGAATCACATTTATTAGTGTAAAAAGGAAATCTCTTTGGAGAGAGTGTTTTGTTCTTCTTTTTCATTGATTTTACTTCTTTCCCATGTGGCGGTATGTTCACTGCTACACCATCTGTCAGTAAACCAACAGCTCCACAGGAGTAGTAAAAACCAGAGAGCTCTGCGTGGCCACCAGAGCGAGCTTGTTTTTCAAAGGACGCAGGTTTTGGAGATGGAGCTTCTCAATGCAGATAACCCCCAGGCTTTTTCCAGGGATGCATTTAAAAAATGTGCAGACCCAGATGCAGGGCCAAAGTTACAAAATCACCAAATTTTGAGGTTTGACTCTTCATTCTTCTTCTTGAGTCTTTCTAAGGATTTATTTCACTTGTTATTTAAAACATAATGTCTTCCTATACTCAACAGTAATGTATTGTACACTTAAAAATTTGTTATGTGGGTAGATCTCATGTCAAGTGTTCTTACCACAATAAGGTAAAAAAAGTCTTTTAAAATATTTTATTAATGTAAGTTGGTGCAGCCACTTTGGAAAATAGTATGGAGGTTCCTCAAAAAACTAAAAATAGAGTTGCCATATGATCCAGCAATTTCACTCCTGGTCATACATCCAGATAAAACTATAACTCAAAATGATACATGCACCCCTATGTTCATAGCAGCACTATTTGAAAGAGCCAAGACATGGAAGCAACCTAAGTGTCCATCAACAGATGAACGGATAAAGAAGATGTGGTACATATATACAATGGAATACTACTCGGCCATAAAAAAGAATGAAATAATACCATTTGCAGCAACATGGATTGACCTAGAAATTATCATACTGAGTGAAGCAAGTCAGAAAGAGTAAGACAAATACCATATGATATCACTTATACATGGAATCTAAAATATGACACAAATGAACTTATCTATGAAACAGACTCACAGATATAGAGAATAGACTTGTGGTTGCCAACGGGGATGGGGAGTGGTGGAGGGATAGACTGGGAGTCTGGGATTAGAGATGCAAACTATTATATATAGAATGGATGAACAGCAAGGTCCTACTGAATAGCACAGGGAACTATATTCAATATCCTGTGATAAACCATAATGGAAAAGAATATAAAAAATAATATATATATATATATTGAATCACTTTTATGTACACCAGAAACTAACACAACATTGTAAATCAACTGTACTTCAATTTTTAAAAAAGAGCCTGTTCCTAGAATATAGCTATTACCCGACATATCTGCAAAGAATATGGGCTGGTTGTGATGGGAGAAACTCAGCAGGGCCTAGAGATCAGAGAAAATTTTAATATTCTAAGACAAACAGTATTGGAATATATAACCTTATTCCTAATCATTTCACACTAATGTGAGAATATTCATAAAATAAATGCCTAGAAATGGAATTTCTTGAATAAAATGTACATATATTTTAAATTTTGATAGATACCACTAAATTGCCCTCCATAGGGGTATTGCCAATTTACTTTTCCACCAGAAAGGTATGAGAGGGCCTGTTTTCTGATGGCCTTAGTAACAAAGTGTGTTACCAAACTCTTTGATCTTTGCCAAACTGACACATGAAAGTGATGTTTCAGTGTAGTTTTGAATGGCATTTGTATTTTATGAGTAAGGCTGAATATGTTTTATATGTTTTAAAGCTGTTGCACTTTGCTTCTTGTAAATTGTCCATTCCTGTTACCTAGCCAAACTTGGATCTTTTTGCCCGAGTGCAATCTACTGGCCCAAGGTTGTGGCGAAGGAAAGTGCAGCATTTATTGCAGATGCCAGACAAGGAGTCGGGACAGCTAGTGCTCAAAAAGCCTGAACTCCCCAGTGGGTTTCAGCAAAGCATTTTTAAAGGCCAGGTGAGGGAGGGGAGTCACAGGGTATGTGATCAGCTCATGCACAATTCTCTGATTGGTTGATGGTGAGGTAACAGGGCAGTGTCACAGGGGTTAACATTATCAATCCTTAGGCACCAGTAGGTCTGGGGGCTACATGTTCATGGTCATCAAGTAATTAATTTCTTCTATTTGGTGGTGGTTTTAGCATCTATAAAACAACTCAGGAAATGTGCATCAGATACTGTCATCTAGGTACTTCAGAGAGATGCTACAGCAGAGGATATGAGGAAGGGCTCTGTCCCAGGAAGGCCCCATAGGGTCCTGCTTGGTTGCATTCCTACACTTTTCCAATTCTTTTACTGAGTTTTTGACTTTAAAAAATTATTTTGTAGTAACTCTTTCTATATTAGTAAGCTTAGCCCTTAGTCTGTGATAGAATAGTATATGTTTTTTCCTCCATTTCTTGTTTGTGTTTTGACTTCGCTTATTTTTTATGTTAAAATCTGTTTCAGGATGAATTTATAAATATTTTATTTAATAATGTCTGGATTTTGTGTCATAGTTAAAAGGCTTCCCTCCACTCCAAAGTTATGAAAAAATGCTGTTTTCACTCTTTCTTTTATCTTTTCCTTCCTTCCTTCCTCCCTTCCTCCCTTCCTTCCTTTCTTTTTTCCCCTCTCTTTTCTCTCCTCTTTTTCTCCCTCTACCAAACTGGGTCCCAGGAATAAGTTAAATCCAGAGTAGGTGTTTGGCCAAGTTGGGAACCAGAATCACAGGAGTGAAGCTTGGAGATCATCGCTAGGGAAATAATAGAAACCACTAAGTCTAATCATTGGGGTGAAGACAAAAATGGAAGAAGTAGCAGCTGCAAAAGATGTAAAAGCACAATGAGATGCAAGACAAAGGTCAAGGGGAGTGATTCAGAGCCCAATCTGTGAATGCTGTGTTTGTTCAAAAGCCTAGTAGTGCATATTGTAAGCATACACGAGAGCTTCAGCGGGCTCTCCAGGGCTGGACGATCTGTTAATGCCAGGTCTAGAAAAACTGGAGGGAGGCTGGATGCAGACAACTCAGAGGCTGCTGAGAGGACCTTGTGTTGTGGTCAGTGGTTTAAGTAACATCAGGGGTTTGTACGTTGTTCAAGGGAGTGGTTGACATCAGGCAGGCTCAGATCTGAAGGTTAATCAACAGGGACAGCAGGTCAAAAATCTCAGAGCCAGTCAGGAGCCAGGAACTCTCCCAGAGTCAAAGGTCAAGTCCCGATGAGGCAAGACAAGACGTCAGCAGTAAGGTGAGTGAGCACCTAGCAGACTGGACCACAGCCTGCACAACAGAAGTGAGAACTAGGACAGGGAGACTGGGCAACACCAAACTGAAAGCTAAATTGGTGCTTCGTGACCCCAACCCAGAAGTGCCAGCTGATGCGTTCTGCCAGAGTAGGAGCCAACTATACGGCACTGGCAGCAGCGGGGCATTCAGGGGCAAGAGCCAGGTGATGCACAGCTTGAGTGAAGGGCAGCACGACAGACAGCTGGTGATCCCACGTCACCCTCAAGTGGCCTTCTCTTTCCTGGTATTGTCTTGTGTGTTTCTTTGCAGGAGGTTCTAGGACTCAGTCAGCTTGGTTCTGTTCCTGGGGGCCACTGACAGTTCCAAGGAGAGTCATCCTCTCCTTGAGAAGTGTCAGTGCTCTTCAAGAGGGGATGGGGGGGGGGAACAGGACCCCAAGCTGATTCGGTTTAGAAAAGGATTTGGTCAGATTCTTAGATGCTTCGTGTACTATGTTTTTATTTTGAAAATTTCAAACCTACAGAGAATTTCCAGAATAGTACAATAAACTCCTATAGACCCATCACCAGATACCTAGTATGCATTCAGACTCAGGAAAATCATTAACGGCAGACTTCTGAGAAACAAAAGCTTTCACTGGGCTCAGGGGATAGACTAGGAGCTGCCTCTTAAGTTGCAGGAGTAGGTTTGGAGGATGCAGGAGAGTCAGGAAGGGGTTCAAGGAGGTGGATGCACCTGCCTCCTGCTGCTCCAGGAGAGCGAATGGACAAGGGCTCTCAAGTCCATAGGGCAGAAGGAGTAGACTTTGTAGGCATCCAAGGCCCAGGGCTCCCAGAGAGGATGGGTCTCTTCAACTAAAAGGCACTGGTTTGCAGAGCTCGGATAAGCATCTATCAGGAGAGAATGCAGTTGAATACAGGAATAGGTGCCCTCAGTGTTCCCATAATATTCCTGAAGACCACCCCCTGAAGCCTCCGGCCTCATCACTCTCCCCTTCTCCAAAGATGGCTTGGCCCCCTACGTTGTAAGGACAACA
>NW_006797698.1:3421369-3433987 GCF_000442215.2 Lipotes vexillifer
GAAAACAGAGGCTAGCAGGGGCTCTAAACAAATCTGCATTTACACGTGGTTTTAAACGGAAGTGCCTTTTCCTCTCTAATGCTCTAGTCTCCTCCTTGGAAGAAACTAACCCCGCTGATACCTAGATCTCAGCCTCCAGCCTCTAGAAATGTGTGAAGATGAGTTTCTGTTGTTTAAGCCACCCAGTCTGTGGTACTCGGTTAGGGCAGCCTGGGCTGACTAATTATACTATTACAGAGTAAAGCTGTGGTCAAACTTCTCCGTTTCACCCTGGTAAGGATTTTCCCCTCCTTTATACCCTATATAATGGTTTCCAAATATTTTTTTAGATGACAATGGAGAAACCTATGTGACATCTAACTTATCTGGGGTCAAAGGCCAGGTATAGGATGGACCTGGGCTTCTCACAGGATATTTATGAGAAAGGACCCCAGGCCCAAGTAAGTGGAGGGTCACCACGGGGTCACTACAGGACAGTTCAAAGGGGCTGCATCAGAAAGGAGCACACAAGCCCTGAGATGAAGTAGACATGGCAGCAGGACGCCTGAGTGACAATGCCAGGCCTTGGAAGGGACATGCAGGCCATTGTTCCTGTTGAGACATCCCACCTGGCTGACAGCAGGACCTCAAAGGGGCAGGTCCCTGCCGTTTTCGACCACAATTGAGAGATTCTGTTTTCAAGCTGGACGTGTGCCCAGTTTGACAGGAAGAATTTCATGAGGAGGCAGTGTGCTCCCAGGAGCAGAAGGGGCGCCGGGGAAAGGGTCTGTTAATTCAGTGTTTCCAAGAAATGTATTGTCAAGACCATGCTGGAAAGACAATGCAAATAGTTCTTAGTGTGATGGGACTATGGGTAAGCCTTGTGATCGTTATTTTGAATTTAGATTTAATCTCTTTATGCTCTATTTCCAACGAACTAGTTTTAAAGAGTGCACAGGGCTGGTGGGTGGCAAGCTAGTTTTTCCGGCTCCCTACCCTGAACCCACCGACGTTCCCATTGCTGTTGCCAGGGTGATCTGTGACCTTCCTGCTACCCCCTCATCCTTCCCACTTTCCTTTATTTTTTAAAAAATTTATCTTTTTACTGAGGTGACATTCACATCACACCATTTTTAAATGACCAATTCAGCAGCATTCGGTACACGCACAGCCACCACCTCTAGTTCCAAGACATCTTCGTCACCCCCAAAAGGCAACCCGTACCCATTAAGCACTTGCTACTCTATCCTCCCCAGCCCCTGGCAGCCACCAGTCTGATTCCGTCTCTATGGGTTTTTTACCTCTTCTGTATATTTCCCGTACATGGATTCGTACAATGTTTTCGAGGTGCATCTGCATTGCAGGGTGTGGCAGTGCTTCCTTCCTCTTTACGGCCGAGTAACATTCCATTGCATGTATAGACCGCATTTTGTTTATCGTTTATCTGTTGATGGACATTTGGGCCGTTTTCACCTTTCGGCTCTCGTGACTAGCGCTGCTGTGAACATGTGTGTACAAGTATTTGAGTCCTTGCTTTCAATTCTTCCAGGTATATCCTTGGAGTGGAATTGCTGGGCCCCTATGGCAATTCTATGAATTTACTCATTAAAAAATTTTTTGAATTCTGGTTCATTTTCTTTTCCTTGAAGAAGTGACACGTAAATCAGGTTAAGAATTCAAACAAAACTAAAGGGGATCCAGGGAAAGGAAGTCTCCCTCCCACTCTGACGGCAGCCTCTCTCCTCAGGAATAATCTCTGGTTCCCAGGGGTTAAGAGTCCCCCGTGCATCCATCCATGCATTTTCCACACGTGTACAAATATATCCACCCTTCCCTGTTTTACACAAATGGGAGCAATGATGGTCTCCGCCGTGCAGTCTGCTCTCCTTTTGGGTACAGCTTCATCCATGGGCGGTCTGCAGCTGGGACAAGTGTCCCCCCAAACGGTGGCGATGCTGGGTTGCTGCTGCTGAGTCGGTCTCTTCTCCCAACCCTCTCTTCATCTGTTTCTTAGTCTGGGCTTGATGCCGCTTGCTCTGCCTGTGCACAGCCCTGCCTGGCCCTCCTTTCTGCCCTCGGGGCATGTAGCAGCAGGCTCCGGAAGATTAATCAGGCTGTGGAATGCCAGGACCCAAGAAGCACAATATTCATTAATGTCGCTAAACACACTGTGCTCGTTTGGCCTACTCTGTAGTGGACGGGCCACTGAGTAAATGAGGGAGGTGGTGTATAGTTAGAAAAGCTGCCTTTTCCCAAGAGTCTCGAGGAGTTTACCCAAACGTCTATCAGCTTGTTAACTCTTTGAGGGCAGGGCTCTGTTTGATTCAGGTGTGTGATCTCCACATCTCCTGAATCATACCTTGAAATATAACAGGTGATCGGCACGTGTCTGCTGTATGACTGAAATGAGTTTTCCTTTGAATACAAAGAACCTCAAAAGGACACATTTCATTTTAAGATATAAAGGTCCACATAGTCTAATATTGACAAGCAATCGCAGAACAGCTGAGGTGTAGAATAGTGACAGCCAAAGTTCGCAGGTTAAATATCAGGATATCTTTATTCTCCTCACTCAGAACTGGTATATTATAACGTGATGCAAACTGAGTGGGAGAAACCCACAGACCAAAGCATCTTGTTCATCAACAGGTTCAAAATGGAATTAACTTTCTCCCTCTGGAAAACTGGTCCTGTACCTTTATTTTCCTCTTTGGTTAAGGGTATCAACATCCTCACAATATCTTGGAGATATCCTAGATTCTTCTGCTCTCACCCCCATATCCCATTGGGATCACCAAGCAACTCCTACTGAATATCTTCAAGGTCCTTGACTTTGTCAATTTTCCCCTCACTATTGCTCCAGCCGTGGTCCGTGATAATATCTTTTTTTTTTTTTAATTTTGACTGTGAACAAATTTCTAGAAAAGTCTCTTCTTGCCTCTGGTTTTGCTTTAATCTAGTTTAGTCCATCCTAAAACTCTGATAAATCTAAACCCCCAACCTTAAATGATCCCGTGGCTCTCATCACGACAGGATGGCTACATAGTGTGTTTTACTGAACAGTTAGCACAGACATACCAGGTATCGTGAATAATATGCAAGTGAATCACAGTGTGGGTCAGGTGTAAACCCTCGGCTCCCATTATAACCAAGGAGGACCCTATGGGACCTTCCTGGGACAGACCCCTCCCCCTTTGTCCTTTGCCTGCCTCTTGTTTGTAGAAAACCTCCCAGGCCTCCCGTGAGTCACAAAAGCCTGGCTCAAGAATTCATGACTGAAAGGATGTGAACATGTAGCGACAAAATAGCAGTTGGGCCAGGAGAACTGATAAGAATTTAAATGGTCAATCAGCCATATGGCAGTCACAGAATCTTTAGTTCCTCCCTGAAGTAACTATATAACAGTATCTGGTACACATTTCCTGAGTTGTTTTACAGAAGTTAAAACCACCACACCAGGGTTTCCCTGGTGGTGCAGTGGTTAAGTGGCCAATGGAGGGGACACGGGTTCGAGCCCTGGTCCGGGAAGATCCCACATGCCGCGGAGCAACTAAGCCCATGCGCCACAACTACTGAGCCTGTGCCCTAGAGCCCGCGAATCACAACTACTGAGCCCGTGTGCCACAACTACTGAAGTCTGTGCACCTAGAGCCCGTGCTCTGCAACAAGAGAAGCCAGCACAATGAGAAGCCTGTGCACCACAACGAAGAGTGGCTCCTGCTCACCGCAACTAGAGAAAGCCGATGCACAGCAACGGAGACCCAATGCAGCCAAAAATAAATAAATTAAATAAATAAAAAAAAAAACAAAAACCAAAAAAAAAAAACAAAAACAAAACCCCTAATAAAACCCACCACACCAAATGGAAGAAGTTAATGGCATGATGACCACGATCAGGTACGCAGCCCCCAGACCTACAGGCATCTAAGGACTGATAATGTTAACCCCTGTGACGCTGCCCCATTACCTCACCATCAACCAATTAGAGAATTGTGCACAAGTTGATCACACACCCTGAGACACCTCCTTCACCTGGCCTTTAAAAATGCCTCCCTGGGCTTCCCTGGAGGCGCAGTGGTTGAGAATCTGCCTGCTAATGCAGGGGACACGGGTTTGAGCCCTGGTCTGGGAAGATCCCACATGCCACGGAGCAACTAGCCCCGTGAGTCACAATTACTGAGCCTGCGCGTCTGGAGCCTGTGCTCCACAACAAAAGAGGCCGCGATAGTGAGAGGCCCGCGCACCGCGATGAAGAGTGGCCCCCGCTCGCCGCAACTAGAGAAAGCCCTCGCACAGAAACGAAGACCCAACACAGCCATAAATTAAAAAAAAAATTTTAAAAAGGCAAAATTCCTAAAAAAACAAAACAAAACAAAAAAGCCTCCCTGAGGGCTTCCCTGGTGGCGCAGTGGTTGGGAGTCCGCCTGCCGATGCAGGGGCCACGGGTTCGTGCCCCGGTCCGGGAAGATCCCACATACCACAGAGCGGCTGGGCCCGTGGGCCATGGCTGCTGAGCCTGCGCGTCCGGAGCCTGTGCTCCACAACGGGAGAGGCCACAGCAGTGAGAGGCCCGTATACCTCAAAAAAAAAAAAAAAAAAAAAAAAAAAAGCCTCCCTGAAACCCATCAGGGAGTTCTGGTTTTTTGAGCATTAGCTGTCCCGGACTCCTTGTCTGGCGCCTTACAATAAATGCTGCACTTTCCTTCACCACACCCCAGTGCCAGTAGATTGGCTTCACTGCATGCGGGGGAGCACACCCAAGTTTGGTACAGTAACACCATCACTGGGGACACACTTAGCATACGACGGTCAGGGAAACATCCCTGCCCTGGTCCTGTGGGACCTTCTCTCCCTTAATGCCTGGTCCCTTGTCATTCTGTGGTGCTCTCATGAGCCTCACACCAGTGCACACCCACCACACTGATTCCTGTGGAATCACTAGAGAATTCTCAGCTTCTCTGCTATTGTTCAAAGTCAGATTTCAGGCTGCCAAGTTTTCATCAACTGTTAATTTCCATAATTCCAGCTATTACTCTTTCTTCCTGCAAGGGGATATTCCACAGTCCACACACATTTAGAGATGTGACTCTTCAATTCTGCAAAATTCCTACAAACAGCTGAGGCCTCAGCAGGGATCTGCAGCTTACATACTTCATATCCATTTAACTGCATGTGGGTTACAAGGACTTAGGTCATCTCAGACTGATTTAGCTTTTTCCCGGAACATCAACAACACAGTTTAAAACACCATCTCTACCAGCTCCCATTAGAATCAAAGAAAATCAATTTCACTTACTTCATCTAAATGTTTATTAGCATTCAGCCTATTTGCTTAGAACTCTAGAATTTTCCATAAAAAGATTTCATGGATACCTTTCATCTCAAAGATTTAGAGTGATGTAGGCAACGATAATTTTAGAGCAATCTCATCGCTTTATTACCACTACTAGTGTTTTAAATTTTTAAGTTAAGGTAGATGATATGAATGCTCAAGTTGATAGATTATTTTTCTGAGTTGGAGCTCCCCAGAGATATTCTAGTTGGAAGCTCTAATTTGATGGAGGCAGCTATATGTGCTGAGCGATTTCCCCAGGGTCACGTAACTACTGAGGCCCCTGGCTTCCTGTAGTGTCCTCTTTCTACAGCACAAAGTTAGCTGAGGAATGGCATTTGCATAAACGAGTTTAGATATATAATCCCCATTAGTGAGCTAATCTTTTGTTAAAGTTGCCATACACCCTTTTAATAACATTAGTTATCATAAATATAATGGGGAAGAAGGGAAGCACGTTAACGAGGTGCTCTGGGAGGTTGGTAAAAGGTCTTTTCTTTTATCCTAACATAAAACACTCTGGCAAAAAAGCCTGTGATCCAAAGGAAACTATGAAACAGAAACGGACTCACAGACATAGAGAACAGACTTGCGGTTTGCCAAGGGGGAGGGGGGTGGGGGAGGGTTGGATTTGGAGTTTGGGATTAGCACATGCAAACTATTATATATAGCATGGATAAACGGCGAGGTCCTACTGTACAGCACAGGGAACTATATTCAATATGCTGGGATAAATTATAATGGAAAAGAATATAAAAAAGAATGTATATCTGTGTATAACTGAGTCACTTTGCAGTACAGCAGCAGTTAACACAACATTGTGAATCAATTATACTTCAATAAAAAAAAGAAAAAAAAAGCTTGTGACCAGTTCATGCTGGATATTCAGAGAATTATAAAATATCAGGCATGCTAGAAAGAAGCAAGCCCTCCAAGTTTTAATTTTGGGGAAAGTTTCAGAGCATCCCTGAGGGTTTTCTTAAGCTTGTAAGTTCTAAGACCCTTCAGAATTTATGTTCAGGTATGAATTATTCGCTTTCTTCCCACGCTTCCAAGAGACACTTAGAAGAGCTGGGTGATTGGTGGACAGAATACGTTATATCCACAGACACGTGCAGCTATCACCACAGTCAATTTTAGAACTTCATCATCTCCCCTAAAAGAAGTCCTGTCCTCATCAGCAGTCACTCCCTCTTTCCTCCCACGTCTCCCTAGACAACCACTAATCTACATTCTATCTCTATGGATTTGCCTATTCTGGACATTTCATATAAATGAAATCATACAGTATGTGACCTTTTGGGACTGAATTCTTTTACTTAACATAATGTTTTCAAGGTTCACCCATGCTGCAGCATGTACCAGCACTCCATTCCTTTTTATGTTCAATAATAGTCCATCGTATGGACATATCACATTTTATCCATTCATTTATTATTTGGTGGACATTTGGGTCGTTTCCACTTTTTTTGTTTGTTTGTTTTTTTATTCTGGTTTTGTTTTTGCGGTACGCGGGCCTCTCACTGTTGTGGCCTCTCCCGCTGCGGAGCACAGGCTCTGGACGCGCAGGCTCAGCGGCCATGGCTCACGGGCCCAGCCGCTCCACGGCACGTGGGATCTTCCCGGACCGGGGCACGAACCCATGTCCCCTGCATTGGCAGGCGGACTCTCAACCACTGCGCCACCAGGGAAGCCCTCCACTTTTTGACTATTATGAATAATGCTGCTATGAACATTCATGTGCAACTTTTTGCGTGGACACATATTTTCATTTCTCTTGAGTATACACCAAGAAGCGGAATTTCTGGGTCATATGGTAACTCTATGTCTAATGTTTTGAGGAATTATCAAGGTAGCTGGCACCATTCTACATTCCAACCAGTGTATTCCCCCAGCAGTGCATGAGGGTTCCAATTTCCCCACATCCTCACCAACCCTTGCTGTTACTTGTCATTTTTGTTATCACCATCCTAGTGGGTATAAAGTGGTATCTCACTGTGGCTTTGGTTTGCAGATCCCAAAGGCTAATGATTTGAGTATTTCTTCATGTGCTTCTTAGCTCTTTGTGTCTGTCTTTCAGAGAAATGTCTACTCATATGCTTTGCCCAATTTAAAATTGGGTTATTACCTTTTCTTAGGGAGTTGTAAGAATTCTTTATATATTCTAGATCCAAGTCTCTTATCAGATATATAATTCACAAATATTTTCTCCCATTCTGTGGGTTGTCTTTCCACTTTCTTGATGATTCTCTTTGCAGCGCAGAATATTTTAACTTTGAGGAAATCCCATTTTTATCTAGTTTTTCTTTTGTCACTTGTGCAGTTCCAACATTTTAAAAGACAAACTAGTTCCTCAGCGTAGAGGTAAAAGAATTACTCACAACTTATAGGTCTGATGGGAAATTTATTATTAATGAGACATGTTGAAGATGAGGAAATAAGACACTTAGAACCAAGGAGTGAGAAAACAGCAGACAAAGGAGATTCTAAAAAGTCACTGGCTAACTTCAGTTGACTGTGAAGGTCTCTCTGTCGGTCACGGTCCTGGCGGGAAGCAGATGGGATACTGGGGAGAGGTTAATGAAGGGACTTTGTCGACAGGGTTAAGGGAAACCAACAAATGATGATGAAGCACCCGGGGCTAGTGATGCTGGGAAGCTGCTGTCACAGCTTGGTAAACAGGGAGTTACTGGAAACTAGTTATAGGGAAGGGCTGCTCAAAGGAAGCCATGACTTTTAGTGAAGGGATGCAGCCACTGCTGACCTACAGTGAGGCAAGGAGGAAGCTGGAGGAACAGTAGCTCAGCTCCCTGTCCTCCAACTCTGTAATCTCCTGCCTGTGCCTTCTTAGGCAAACCCAAGTAAAAGCCAGGAGCAAGGGGACTTGGTGGACACGGTCCATAAGAGCCAGTCTCTGGGGCCACAGAACAAGATGGAGGGGAATGGAGGGTGGAGCGTGGGTGTGAAGGAGAATATGTCCCTTCGGTCACTGGGCTGGCGACTTGGGCATATTCTCCCTCTTTGGTGAGGGGGCAATTTACTCTAAAAGAAGAAAAACAAACAAGGGCAGGTCATTCCCTCATCATGCCTTTTAACTTTCTTCCCCTGCTTCCCTCATTCACCCAGGCACACGTGTCCCCCACACCTTTGCAGGTAAAGTTTGACCTCTCACAAGAAGCCACCTCTTTTTTTGCTGCTGTTCCTCAATTTTCTCAGATGTGATCTCCCTCCCTGGAAGTCCCTGAAGGAGACTGAACTGTCCACAGAGTGGTTCTAACTCAGTGTTACTTAGAGACACATCCTATGGCTCTCACTGATCAATGAGCTCTTGGGGCAGAACCATTTTCATGCACCTTTGCACCTCTGCACACACACAGCACCTCAGCTAATATTTGATGAATGAATGGATTGAGGATGAGGAATTCTCTAGGGCTCTTGAAATCTGCTAGGTGGAAGAGTCCTTGACGTCCTTCTGTTTCTAATGCAGCCACTTCATGGTGCTACTCAGCAAAGACTCTGCCTGTAGATGGGGACACTGTTGGTGGCCAACTCAGCATTTCTCCCTTCTTCCTCTAACACAGCCCCGATTTTGTTCAAGTCTCCCCCCGCAACCACAGCCCTGTATCAGAGGGGACCCTCACCCCGGGCTAGATAATTTAAGGATACTGCATTCCCTCTTGCCAGGAATTAGTTTAGGGAGGGACATGTGACCAAGTTCTGGCTACAGAGCCTTGAAGGGAAGTTGCTTGTGATGTCCAGGAAAGCCCTTGCTCCTCTTGAGAGAGAAGCTCCAGGCATTACTGTGAGCCAACTTACAACCAGAAAGAGAAGAACCAGCTTCGAGATGATGTCAGTGTGGAGTTGAAGGCAGGGATCTGAAAAGAACTGGGCCCTTGCTGACATCATCGAGGGTAACCTGAAGCCTGCTCTACCTTCAACTTCTCCTTCTGTGATTAAATATGTTTCCTTGTTTGGAAAGACCTCTGAGCTGGGTTTTCTGTTACTCTGTATCTGAAAGCAGGAACATACACTCTGCCATTGTTTTCCTCTTCAATCCTTCTGTTACAGGAGCCAAAGTATAACTGAATAGCCCTCTGAATGTTTAGACTTGCTCTGTACCCAGGAATGTAAGAATGGTTTATACCAGAGAGACCCTGTCAAGCCTGCACATCATATATCATTTCATAGTAGCCGGTGCTCTGGAGGCTGGGAGTTGGTTCTGTATTCATCCTAGGATCCCCTTAATGTGCTGTCTCTTGCCTATTACATTGGACGTGGATTTTTTTTTTTTAATAGTTTCTCCAAACTGTTAAAGGTATTTTCTTTTCCATGCACACAAAAAACTCTGTGCTTCTTCAAGGTAAGAATGAGCCTTAAGCCCTTAAGCTCTGAACCCAGGATAGATCAACAACAGCATTTGCCAAAGCAAAGCCTTGCTTACCCCAGGGGCCTTCTTTCTACCCAGGACTCCTGGAGGGACCTGATGTCTCATAATAGGCAGGATTTGGGGCTACTTATGTTGTAAATTGACAGGTCAACTTCACAGTGAGATTTATTTTGCCTTTCCTTTTGCAATTTAGATGAAAAGTCAAAACCCACTCTTGTGTAACTTTAACTCCAGGTAGAGTGATTGGAGACATTCAGTAGGCAAGGGGAAAGGATCTGTACCCGGGAGCTCCACGGGGTCCTGCTTGGTTTCAATATTTCCATGTCCCCCATTTCTTGTTTGTAGGAAATAGGCTTCATTCAGCCTCCTTGACCTTCCCTGAGTTCCAAAGGACAGGTTCAAACAGTTGCTAATCAGGAAAGGGAGGGGATGCAGAAACAAGGGAAAAGTAGTCAAGAAACGATAGTGCAGCCTTGGGGCAGGGTCCTGGCTCCTCCTCAAGGGACACACAAAACAATATCTTGGAGTTCTGCAGAAATAAGGCAGAGGATGGTAACTTCAGGCTGAGCACAAGATTCCTGGAGCACCACCCCGTTACCTCACTACCAACCAATCCGAAGAAAGTCACACACCCTGCAGCCCTCACCCCAAATTTTGCCTATAAAAACTCCCCCCAGCCAAATCATTGGGGAGTTTAGGGCTTTTGAACACAAGCCACCTGTTCTCCTTGCTTGGCCCTGCAATAAACCTTTCTCTGCTCCAAACTCCAACGTTTTGGTTTATTTGGCCTCACTGTGCATCGGGCACACAAACTTTGTTTGATAACTAAAGTATGTATTATGAGGCTCCACACCAGACTGAATGACCCAGAATCTTTGGGGGGAGGGTACTTTTAACCAGCACCCCAGATTTGTAATTTTTACAAATTCTGATCTTCAGAAACACTGGTCTAGATTTTAAGTTCCTTGAGACAGGATCCATGCCATTTATTTTTGTTTCTTTCTAATGCCCAGCACGCAGGAAGTGCTTGAGAAGTGGGTTTTGGAGGAAAGGACCTAAGAAAAGTGACTGTTTCAAACTTTGGCTTTGAAGCCCCTTACTCTCCTGTTGCAACAGGAGGGAAGGGGGCAGGGCACAACCTTTGAAAGAATGACATAGCCCAAGGACACCACATAAACTGATTAGAACCAAGTGGGTCCAAGATGGTGGACAAGTCGACTTCCACTAGACTTTGAGCCTCAGTATACACTCACTGTAACACATCAGCAAGTTAAATGACACACCCACAGGCACCCTGACAGTTCCAAGATCGACCATAAGGATCAAAAAGTGGGTGGTGGCCCAATTCCTGGAAATCCCCGCCCCTTCCTGAAATAGCTGGAATACTCCTCCCCCTCATTTGCCTATGAAATTACCCACCACTATAAAAACTGACAACCCCACGCACATATGGTCACTTTATCTTTGATAAAGGAGGTAGGAACATACAGTGGAGAAAGGACAGCCTCTTCAATAAGTGGTGCTGGGAAAACTGGACAGCTACATGTAAAAGTATGAGATTAGATCACTCCCTAACACCATACACAAAAATAAGCTCAAAATGGATTAAAGACCTAAATGTAAGGCCAGAAACTATCAAACTCTTAGAGGAAAACATAGGCAGAACACTCCATGACATAAATCACAGCAAGATCCTTCTTGACCCATCTCCTAGAGTAATGGAGATAAAAACAAAAATAAACAAATGGGACCTAATGAAACTTCAAAGCTTTTGCACAGCAAAGGAAACCATAAACAAGACCAAAAGACAGCCCTCAGAATGGGAGAAAATATTTGCAAATGAATCAACTGACAAAGGATTAATCTCTAAAATTTACAGGCAGCTCATGCAGCTCAATAACAAAAAAATAAACAACCCAATCCAAAAATGGGCAGAAGACCTAAATAGACATTTCTCCAAAGAAGATATACAGACTGCCAACAAACACATGAAAGAATGCTCAACATCATTAATCATTAGAGAAATGCAAATCAAAACTACAATGAGATATCATCTCACACCAGTCAGAATGGCCATCATCAAAAAATCTAGAAACAATAAATGCTGGAGAGGGTGTGGAGAAAAGGGAACACTCTTGCACTGCTGGTGGGAATGTGAATTGGTTCAGCCACTATGGAGAACAGTATGGAGGTTCCTTAAAAAACTACAAATAGAACTACCATATGACCCAGCAATCCCACTACTAGGTATATACCCTGAGGAAACCAGAATTCAGAAAGAGTCATGTACCAAAATGTTCATTGCAGCTCTATTTACAATAGCCCGGAGATGGAAACAACCTAAGTGCCCGTCGTCGGATGAATGGATAAAGAAGATGTGGCACATATATACAATGGAATATTACTCAGCCATAAAAAGAAACGAAATTGAGCTATTTGTAATGAGGTGGATAGATCTAGAGTCTGTCATACAGAGTGAAGTAAGTCAGAAAGAGAAGGACAAATACCGTATGCTAACACATATATATGGAATTTAAGAAAAAAAAATGTTATGAAGAACCTAGGGGTAAAACAGGAATAAAGACAGAGACCTACTGGAGAACAGACTTGAGGATATGGGGAGGGGGAAGGGTGAGGTGTGTTAGGGCGAGAGAGAGACATGGACATATATATACTAACAAACGTAAGGTAGATAGCCAGTGGGAAGCAGCCGCATGGCACAGGGAAACCGGCTCGGTTCTTTGTGGCTGTCTGGAGGGGTGGGATAGGGAGGGTGGGAGGGAGGGAGACAAAGAGGGAAGAGATATGGGAACATATATATATGTATAACTGACTCACTCTGTTATAAAGCAGAAACTAACACACCATTGTAAAGCAATTATACCCCAATAAAGATGTTAAAAAAAAAAAAAAAAAGAAA
>NW_006797698.1:3434177-3450059 GCF_000442215.2 Lipotes vexillifer
GGAGAACAGTATGGAGGTTCCTTAAAAAACTACAAATAGAACTACCATATGACCCAGCAATCCCACTACTGGGCATATACCCTGAGAAAACCAAAATTCTAAAAGAGTCATGTACCAAAGTGTTCATTGCAGCTCTATTTACAATAGCCCGGACATGGAAACAACCTAAGTGTCCATCATCGGATGAATGGATAAAGAAGATGTGGCACATATATACAATGGAATATTACTCAGCCATAAAAAGAAACGAAATTGAGCTATTTGTAATGAGGTGGATAGACCTAGAGTCTGTCATACAGAGTGAAGTAAGTCAGAAAGAGAGAGACAAATACCATATGCTAACACATATATATGGAATTTAAGAAAAAAAAATGTCATGAAGAACCTAGGGGTGAAACAGGAATAAAGACACAGACTTACTAGAGAATGGACTTGAGGATATGGGGAGGGGGAAGGGTAAACTGTGACAAAGCGAGAGAGAGGCATGGACATATTCACACTACCAAACGTAAGGTAGATAGCTAGTGGGAAGCAGCCACATAGCACAGGGAGATCAGCTCCGTGCTTTGTGACCACCTGGAGGGGTGGTATAGGGAGGGTGGGAGGGATGGAGACACAAACGGGAAGAGATATGGGAACATAAAAAAAAAGGGTGGTGGCCCAATTCCTGGAAATCCCCGCCCCTTCCTGAAATAGCTGGAATACTCCTCCCCCTCATTTGCCTATGAAATTACCCACCACTATGAAAACTGACAACCCCATACCCTGGGGCCTTTCTCACCTTCTGAGATGGCCCACACTCTGTCTGTGGAGTGTGTTTCTCTCTAAATAAATCCACTTCTTACCTATCACTTTGCCTCTCACTGAATACTTTCTGCGATGAGACATCAGGAAGCTGAGCTTCATTAAGTCCTGAAACCAGGTGTGTGATCTCAGTTGGAAGACTGTAGGTTTGGTCTGGGTTCAAGTCCCCGCTGAGTGGGTTCAAGTCCCAGTTTGAGGTGCAGGGTTTAACTGCCCCTGCCTATCTCCAGAGTAAATCTTAGTTGTCTGTTCATAGCTTTCTGTATCTTGGGATATGTGGTGGTGAGGGTAGATGCAGCAATTTGAAGACCTCAGCAGCAGGGGCTCATCCAAAAGATTGCTCCAGAGTGAACGTGGCCGGGCTTCCTGCCTTCGCAAGGCTGGATCTCTAGCCATCCCGTTCCTCCGATGAGCTGCCCACTAACATTTCAATAAATTCCTCTTCTACCTAAGTTAGCCAGAGTAGTCAGGGTCCAGCCAGGAGACAGTATACAAACAGATTATTTGAACATTAAAAAGTTAATATAAAAAAAAGTCAATTAGGTAAAAATGTGTTAATTATAAAATTATAAAAGGGTAAAAAGAGAACTTCAAGGCAACATGGAGGCAGCAACTGCAGCTACCACTCCCAGGGTTGACAGAACAAAAAGAAAGGGGAAAACGTAGAAACTTAGGGGTGGGGTTCCATGAAGCTAAAACTCAGATCTTTGAGGTGGGGTTGGGTGTGGGTGTGGCTTAGCACGTAGAGGGGAGGGTTCGGAGCTTGGAGACAATGGCCAGATTACGTCTCTGTTGCTTGTTCTTTCAGATGTTTTCATTTCACGATTCTCCTTTGAACACCTTGCAGTTTAGTCCTATTTTATGAGTTGATCTGGACTTCTCCACTTTTTTTTCCTGAGCTAAATTAATTGTTTCACTTCTCCTTTTTGTCCACCTCTATCCATAGTTTCGTATTCATGGTGTTCTGTCATAGTTGCTCGTGTTCGTTTAGTTATATTTAATTCATATTTGAGTGTGTTACAATATTTCTTTCCTTTTTTTTTTAACTTTTATTGGAGCTTTTTACTGGTAGATACATTTGGATTCTCACTGTGTTCTTCTCATAGTAGCTTTGTGTGGAGGTTACCTGCTTACTTCTGTTCATTCTGGTTTTTCGTGATCAGCAATAGCACATGCATCTATGGGGTGAGTGAGGAGTTGGGTTGAGTTACTTACTAGGTTTCTTAGTCCAAGAGGGTGCTCTGTTGGTACAGCAAAGTGCAGCTCTTATTTTTTGGTGCCAAGGAAGGTAGCATTTCTTCCAGTTGTATGACTCCCTTGTTTCTGTGAGACCTTTAATTTCCACTGCTTGGTTTTTTTTTTTTCACTTCTTTAAGCGATGCCTTCCCCTCCAAGTCCTCCTCCTCACTCAGAACTGGTACACGCCTCACGCTGATCCTCTGATCCTACACTTTCAAGTGTCCTCCTTTTGATTATTTTGTAGCCAAGTCCACCTGATCTCAGAGCTGTTCTGAAAGTTCCCCCGTCCTGAGGGAGATGCTTTCCTCCTGGCTGTGACATTTTTCCTGGGGTGTTCTGCCACCACTAGGAATCTTGCTTCAGTCTCCTGATTCTGTGTGATTTTCACCTGACTCTTTGCTCCAGTGTGGGCTTTGGAGCTGGTCTGCTGGTTCTGTATGTTTATTTCCTCCCTGACGTGTAAATTGACGTTTGTAGCGTTCTAGTTATGATGTAGACGTGCCTTTTTGGACCGTTTCACTTGTTGATCTTTTTATTGTATTTATTTTTGACTCCACATTTCCCTCCCAGTTTTATTAATTGACATACATCACTGTATAAGTTTAGGGTATACAGCATGATGGTTTGATTTATGTATTTTGTGAAATGATTAGCACATTAGGTTTACCTAACATCCACCTTCTCATACTCTGGGCTGGCGAAAAAGTTCATTCAGGTTTTTCTATAACATCTTACAAAAACCTGAACGAACATGCTGACCAACCCAATAGATAAAACAAAAAGAAAGAAAAACAGAAAAAAAGAAAAATAATTTTCTCCTTGTGATGAGCACTCTTAGGATTAACTCTTTTATTGATCTTTATGCCTTTTGAAGAATGTATGGAGAATTTCATATTTAGGGAGTAGCTATCATCCTATAGGGATCTGGAAGGGATGAGTCCTTAAAATTTTTTTCTTTTCTAACCATGGCTGGTAAATAGACATGTAATCGAGTTCACGTATTTATTTTGTATCCGACAGCCTTGCTAAATGTTGGAATTAATACAACAGTTTAGATTATTTTAGAATTTTCAGGTAGACAAGCATATCAGTGGGTCAGGACAGTTTTGTTCTTTCCTTTTTAACCCCTTGTCATGCTTACTTCCCTTTCTGGTCTTACTGCATCGGCTGAATCTTCTGCACAACTGTGAACAGAAGTTTGATAGCAAGCATCCTTGTCTTATTATCAATTATTAGGGTTCTTTGCCACTAAATATAATGGTGGCTGAAACTGTTTTGTAGATACAGTATATCAAAGAAATTTCTATCTTCTCATTTTAAAAGGGAATTTAATGGTGAAAGAGTGATGAATTTTATAAACCTTTTTCTACATCAACTGAGAAAATCATATGATTTTAATCTTTTAGTCAAATAACATTCCAAAGAGAGAAAAATATAGATTTTCTAATGCTAAACCACTCTATCGTTCCAGGACCAAACCCCACTTGGTCATGATGTATTATTTTTTTAAAATACATTTTGGGGAACTTCCCTGGTGGTCCAGTGGTTAAGAATCTGCCTGCCAATGCAGGTAACATGGGTTCAATCCCTGGTCCGGGAAGATCCCACGTGCCCTGGGGCAACTAAGCCTGTGCACCACAACTGCTGACCCTGTGCTCTAGAGCCCGTGCGCCACAACTACTGAGCCTGCGCTCTAGAGCCTGTGTGCCACAACTACCGAGCCCACGTACCTAGAGCCTGTGCTCTGCAAGAAGAGAAGCCACCCCAATGAGAAGCCTGCGCACCACAACAAAGAGTAGCCCCCGCTCGCTGCAACTAGAGAAAGCCTGCGCACAGCAACCAAGACCCAGCGCAGCCAAAAATATATATATATACATTTTGGGCTTGTTTTGGTAATATTTTGTTTAGAATGTTTACATCTATATTAAAAAATAAGACTTGCGGGCTTCCCTGGTGGCGCAGTGGTTGAGAGTCCGCCTGCCGATGCAGGGGACACGGGTTCGTGCCCCGGTCCGGGAAGATCCCACATGCCGCGGAGCGGCTGGGCCCGTGAGCCATGGCCTCTGAGCCTGCGCGTCCAGAGCCTGTGCTCCGCAACGGGAGAGGCCACAGCAGTGAGAGCGGAGCGGCTGGGCCCGTGAGCCATGGCCTCTGAGCCTGCACGTCCGGAGCCTGTGCTCCGCAACGGGAGAGGCCACAGCAGTGAGAGGCCTGCGTACGACAAAAAAAAAAAAAAGACTTGCCAATAATTTTTATTTCTTGTACTGTTCTTGTTTGCTTTTGGCATCAAGGTTAATAGGGTTCAAAGAATGAGTTATCTCCTTCTACTCTCCAGAGGAGTTTATGTAAAATGGAATTTTTTTGTTCCTTGAAACTTTTGCAGAATTTACATATAAAATCATCTGGGTATGGAGTTAGGCAACATGGCAGTATCTTGACTTGGTATTTTGAGATAAAAATGTTAAACAATGGATTCAACTTAATTAACCTTTATAGAACTCTTCAGGCTTTCTACTTCTTCTTAAGCCAATTTTGGGAACTTAAATTTTTTTTAGGAATTTGTCTAGGTCATATGATAAACCATAAAGGATGTCATGACACATTTCAAAGGATCAATATCAAACATGCTGTTTTCTAACCATATTGCAGTAAAATTAAAAAGTAGTAACAAGTGGATTGCTTAAAGAGGCCCACCTATTTGGAACATAAATAACATGCTGCTAAAAAATCATGGACTTGAAAAGGATTTGGATGTAGTAAAAAAGTAAGAAATACGTAGAATTAGCCATAATGAGAACATTACTTGTCAAATTTTGTGGGAAACCGTCAGAACAGAATTAAGAGGAAATTTTTTAGCTCAAAATAAATTTTTCGGGGGCTTCCCTGGTGGTGCAGTTGAGAGTCCGCCTGCCAATGCAGGGGACGCGGGTTCACGCCCCGGTCCGGGAGGATCCCGTGTGCCACGGAGCGGCTGGGCCCGTGAGCCATGGCCGCTAAGCCTGCGCGTCCGGAGCCTGTGCTCCGCAATGGGAGAGGCCACAACAGTGAGAAGCCACAACAGTGAGAGGCCCACGTACCGCAAAAAAAATTAATAAAATAAAATAAAATAAATTTTTCGGGCAATAAGAAAGGTTAAATAAAGTGAACCCAAAAAGTGACCTTAAAGAAGTCAAAGAAATGGGAAAAACAACAACACAAGGGAGATTAACAAAATCCAAAGCTAGTCCTTTGAAAAGATTAATAAGACCCAACTCTGGCAACAGCAACCAAGAAAACACAAAAGAAGATGAAAATAGAATAAAGAATTTAAACAAGGAAATGTTCCTTTAAAAAAGAAACATAGCATATGAGAAATTGTTTTCTTAATGAAGATTATGAACAGCAAAACCCTAAAAATTTGAAAACCTCACTGAAAGTAATAAATTCCCAGTATTGCCCTCTTACCCTGGCAAGAGGGGTTCCTGCCCTGGGCCTGCCTTAGAGGACCCAAATCTGACCCTCCTCTGACTCTCCCTCCCCATATGGCCAGGGGTACCCAGAGCCAAGAGGATGTGCCCACTGGCGCCTGTCCCCTCCACTAGATCAAGGAGCAGGTGTGGAATTCTCTGTCCAAGCAAGTCTGGGTTCACTGCCAGGAACTGGGTAGGCTCTTTACTGCACACAGGCCTGGTCTCCCAAAGTGGACAAGGGATGGCTGTTTGTGACAGTGTAGATGCAGTTTGGATGTGTAGCTGGGTGTCCACACACATGCACAGGAGGACCTTTGAGGTGCAAGACAGGGCAGGGGATAGGAAGGGAGGAGGGGTGGGCTGCAGGTCAGGGGCCAGGGGACAGCTCTCCTCAGCTACCCATACCGCAAAGTGAACCTCAAGGAGTTTGAGAATTCTAAATTTGAACTTGACCTTCTAGGTTGCTACAAAGGTACAATCATGGTAGGATGACAGAACATATTTAAGTCTGTCCGCCTGACTTATAACTTTAAACATTTAGACATATGGTATGTGGCTTTCCATTTGCATTTTTGCCCCAGGCCCTGCAATGTTTGAGGTAGACCTGTATTTCAGTATTTTAGATTTATGGGAATTCACACTCTCATGTTAGGTGTTAAGCTCTGGGGAGCAGTATGCCATTATTTAGAAAGTAGACCATTCAAGAGTGGAGCCAATAATTCCATTCCTAGATATTCAGAGAATAGCAGAAGAAAGAAGAGCTTGTACCAGGATGAAAAAAATCAACTTTATCGTCAAGCACACTATTTACTGTAGCTCCAATTCGTTTTACAGAGAAACTTCTTTTCTTTTGTTTTTTTTTCCTCTGCGGTTTGCGGGCCTCTCACTGTTGTGGCCTCTCCCGTTGTGGAGCACAGGCTCCGGACGCGTAGGTTCAGCGGCCCTGGCTCACGGGCCCAGCCGCTCCGCAGCATGTGGGATATTCCCAGACCGGGGCACGAGCCCGTGTCCCCTGCATCGGGAGGCGGACTCTCAACCACTGCGCCACCAGGGAAGCCCGGGAGAAACTTTCTTGATGAAGGAAGCAAGGCATTGAACTACCAGTTCCAGGACCGTATTCTGGGCAGCACTGCCGCAGAGAAATTCTTGCCTATGTGCCCAAGGAGACACGTACCAGAATGTTTATAACAGCATTGTTCGTAATAGGAAAAATGTGGGAGCAACCTTAATGTTCATCAACAAGACGACAGAAAACCCGATTGTGGTATGTCTGGAACACAACACAGCAATGAAAGTCATTGAATCAGAATTGAGCATTTCAATATGGAGTTTTATAAGCCTAGTATTGGTGAGACTTGGAGGGAAAGGAGGAAGACGGGTTATGAAAGAATACACGCATAATACCACTTATATAAAGTTAAAAGCATGCAGAACATACTGTCTGTTGTTCAGGAATACATATATAAGCAGTAAAAGTACAGGAAATTCCAGGGAAGGATTAACAACAAATTCAGGATGATGGTTACTTCTTGGGGAGGAAGGGAGATTGGGAAGGTAAGCCTGCTGGGTAGTGGGTATGAACGTTCTTGTTTGTTATTTTATGGCTTTTTGTCTGAAATATTTGTTTTAATTTTAAAAAATTTTTATTTATTTATTTTTTTGGCTGTGCCATGTGGGATCTTAGTTCCCCAGCCAGGGATTGAACCTGGGCCCTTGGCAGTGAGAGCACAGAGTCCTAATCACTGGACTGCCAGGGAATTAATTCCCTGTCTGAAATATTTTAAAATACATTTAGGAAAGCTTTTAGTTTTAATTTTGGTTAAACATTCTTCAAAAAAAATTATTTTATTATCATCACATAATCCAGCAGTTACGCTCTTTGGTATTTACCCAAATGAATGGAAAAGTTATGTCCACACAAAAAGCTGCACACAGATGTTCACAGCAGCTTTATTCACAACTGCCAAAACTTCTAGAGGAAGAAAAGTAAAACAAAAAAACTTCTAGAGGGGGGGTGGCCAGAGTAGGAGGAGCCTGAGCTCACCTCCTCCCATGGGCATAATTGCCAAAACTTGGAAGCAACCAAGAAAGTGCTTCAGTAGGTACTGTGGTACATTGGACAATGGGATATTACTCAGCACTGAAAAGAAATGAGCTACCAAGACATGAAAAGACAAGGAGGGGACTTTGCTGGTGGCACAGTGGTTGAGAATCCGCCTGCCAACGCAGGGGACACGGGTTCGAGCCCTGGTCCGGGAAGACCCCACATGCCGCGGAGCAACTAAGCCCGTGCGCCACCAACTGCTGAGCCTGCACTCTAGAGCCCGCGAGCCACAACAACTGAGCCCACATGCCACAACTACTGAGCCTGCGCGTCTGGAGCTTGTGCTCCGCAACAAGAGAGGCCGCGACAGTGAGAGGCCCGCGCACCGCAATGAAGAGTGGCCCCCGCTCGCCACAACTAGAGAAAGCCCTTGCACGGAAACGAAGACCCAACACAGACAAAGATAAATAAATAAATTTTAAAAAAAAGAAAGACAAGGAGGAAACTTAAATGACTATTACGAAGTGAAAAAAGCCAATCTGAAAAGGCTATACATACTGTGTAATTCCAACTATCTGACATTCTGGAAAAGGTAAAACTATGGAGACAGTAAAAAGGTCGGCAGTTGCCAGTGGTTGGTGTGATAGGCAGAGCACAGAGGATTTTTAGGGCAGTGAAACTATTCTATGTTGTTATGATGGTGGTTACATGTCATGATATTATACATTTGTCCAAACCACAGAATGTACAACTCAAGAGTGAACCCTAACGTAAACTGTGGACTCTGGGTGATAATGATGTTTTCAATGTAGGTTCACAGATTGTAACAAACGTTGCTTCTCTGGTGGGGATGTTGACAGTAAAGGAGACTGTGTGTGGGGGTGGACTCTATACTTTCTGCTCAGCTTTGCTGTGAACCTAAAACTGCTCTAAAAAATAAAGTTTGTTAATTAAAAAAATATATTTAAAAAATTCACATTCCTGTGAAGAGGTGAATTCTTTTTTCAAACTCAGTTACACTGACCACAGAATAGAGATTGTAACTCTGGAATATTTAATGTTAATGTAAAATTTATTTGAGAAAAAATTTCAAGTTGTACCTGACCTACTGTAATTTTGCAGCTGTGAATTGTTGCCAGTATTATCAGTAATTTGTGATAAGATGAAATTTCAAAGGTCACGACCTGATTAAGCCCAAGCATCACTGCATGATACCAAGTCTAATCAGCTTTAAGGCTAATGCAAAGTGATCAGGAAGGTTGTGGGTTAATAAAAACCCAACCAACCAACCAACCAACCAACCAACCAAACTCAAGTGACCTGGTGAATGTTCACAAACTACCAAGTTTGGAAACCTGGTACTCATCGTTATGTGACTGGGACTTCCTGACGACCTCCTGCTAGAGTCCCCACTGATTCCCAGGGCTAAGCAGGTCTGCACCGGGACGCGCCCCTGTCTGCCCTGTGGTTGCACATGCATGGAGTGGTGGCGCACATAGGCTGCACTTGCCAACGAGGTTCCTGAACCACAGTGTTGACACAGATGTCATCCCGTTTTTGAACAGAAGACAAAGGATCCACGGCGATCACACCAAGTCTTAATCTCCAAGGATATATCTGACACAAACAATTCCATCACATTTTCCCTAATCTGTGAGGATGGATTATAAGCATGTCTCCCTACAAATTCGTACCCACCTTCTGCAGAGCAAATCAAGCCATGACTGTGCTGCTTTGACTTAAGCGTCATCTCAACACACCCGTCGGTAAGCTGGCACAGTCTTTCCTCCTACTTCCTTTCCAATGGACGCCTCCCCCGGCCCTGGCCCTCTCCACCCAGTCCCAGCTTGGATTTTCCCTTGTTTCGCCTCCAAGCAGGCTCCTCCCCTGACGCTGGCTTCAGGCACAGTCTTCTCCAAAAGTAATAGACGCCAAGTTGGAGGAAAAGCACTTTGAGTTATCTTGACCTTAAATGAACATTTTAAATAAAATATATTAAAGAACCTTACTAGAAAACATACATATTATACTTATATATAAGTATATATGAATATATATATGTATATAAATATATGTTTATATACATATATTTATATGTATGTGTATATATATTTACTTATATGTGTTTATAAATATAGATTTATAATATATAAATATATTTATATTCTCTTTCTTTAAAAATTCAGAATATTCTGAACTTTAGAAGAATCCCATGGAACCCACAGTGCCATCCAGAGACAACTACTGTGAAGGCGTGGACGTCTGTTCTGGTGATTTAAATCAGATCTACCCCACATGCTCCACCCTGCCGCTTGTAGCCTCCTTCAAAAGAAGGGATTGGGCAGTGATAATCTTTTCTCTTCTTTTAAACACATATATGTCATTTAATGATTATTCATACTCATAGTTCAAAGACTAATTTCATTGGTTCACATCAAAATAACCCTGGCTTGGAGGCGTTTTCATCTTCCTTTTTTTTTTGTCTTCTGATGCTGAATAGGCTTCCCCTGATTTGGGAGCAGACACATCACAGCCACCTGCAGCTGAGCCTATACCCTCCTGCTGACCCTTCGGTTCAAGCAGCTGTTCCCAGGGAAAGGTCTTTAAGCCCCGTTCTGCCTTCTAACGTCCGGCCCAGAAGATAGCCTGAGGCATGTGCCAGTTTGGGGCACTAGCCCACAATCAGAGTGTGGGCACTTGGAAGGAGCCTGTATCCAGAAAACGAGAAGAAAGCACATGGGTGTCAGGGAGCTACAGGAGAAAGCCTGTGGTCCCAGCGGACCTGGACACCTGAGATCGAGTCGAATCCAAAGAGCGGGCACATCCTTCTACCAAAAATGCACGCGGAGAAAGAGGGAGAGGTCTGGGGAGTGAGATGCAGCAAAGGCTGAGGGTGAGGAGGTGTCAGAGGTCAAAGGCAAGCAACGAGTCAAAGGTCTGGGTCTTTCCAGAGAGGGACTAAGGAACCCAGGCAGCGAGACTGGGAACAGGTGCAAGACGTTCCCAAGGAAGGTGCTCGGTGCTGCGCCAAAGGGCCACCAAGATGGAAGCTTCCTACCGATGTCTCTCCAGGGCAGGACCCCATCTGGGAGTCAAGCCCAGTCTCCCCAGCAAAGAAGCACAGAACAGGACTGTTCCTCCTACCTTAGTGGGTAGAAATACACGAAGGACTTTTATGCTGGAAAATTTCAAGTCAGCATGACTCAAGGGTTAAACAAAAGACTACTCAGGGGGTGGCTTCCTGAGGGCTGTTTTCCCGAAGGAGATTCCCGGCCCCCTTATGGTAGCAAACCAGTCTCTCTCTTAAATTCCTTTACCCGAGTGCCCAGACACACAATAGACACCACCCGCCTCTGCCAGACGAGTAAATCAGTGGAATCGCGAGGGAGGATATTGTTGACTGCAACGGCCGTGGATCCATCTGAGAATCACAAACTTACCTTCCGTCTCCCGGCGGCAACATTACACTGACCTTACTCCTCCCTGGACCGGACCCAAACAGCGACTGCCCTCTCGCCCAGGCAGAGGCCCCGTCAGTGCCTGTCCCGCCCCTGGGCAAGAGCTCTTCACATTCACATCGAGGGCCTGGAAATTCCCGAGAACACTCCAAAGGCCGAGGCTTGTGATCTCCCGCTGGTATTTTGGAAAAGTAACGACCTTCCCGGACGCTCTCAAGGAGGGCAACAATTCACCACCAATAACTGAAATCAAGGCATACCTTTCCCCCCGAGGCAGCTGGAGGATTCAGAAGTAGGATGGGCACCTCCCTCCTGACCACCAGATGGCATGACCACGAGTGAGGTCACAGCTAAGTACAAAATGCCCGGAGCAAACTGGAGGTGAAAGAGGGGCCGTTCTCGGTGGTATAATGGACAGCCCCTCCACGCTCATTATCTCCACCTGCTCCGTCTTCTCCGATGAGAATCCTAATGTGAGTTTGCAGAAAGTCAGCTGGAGCTCGTCCTCCATGTAATTCAGACCACGCTGCCTGCAGCTCCTAGGAACTCAAAGAAACAGGACTAATATTACTATTGAAAATGTAATTAAGGGCATTCATTGTAAAGTAATAATGAATCACTTCACCCTCACCGTATGGCTAGAACTGATTAATACCTAGAGGAAATTATCTAAAAGCCCTAAAATCAGAATTCGTGTCTCAGATGATAATGAGAAAAAAAATTTTTTTTGAAAGAAAACATGATTGGGAGTTTACTAAACCCAGAGGCAAGAAGAAAATATTAGGGAAACCATTTTTCTGAAAAATCTTATTTAGATTAGGTGAGTTATGTTTTCAGTGTAGAACCATATCGCAAATGCAGAAATATTATAAGATTTACAGATTGGAGTTGTTATTTAACTGAATGATTTTCCCTCTTATAATTATGAGGAATTAATGGAAGAGTCTCCACCTAGACTGATAGTTTTATAAATCACCAGGGATGGGCTCAGCCCATTGACTGAATATCTTTGTTCAGAAGTTACTGGTTGAAATGCTGTTTGTCGGCAGGAAGATCATGCATTGTGATTTAATCCCTTAGGATCGGTTAAAATGGTAAAAATGTTAGAATTTCTGGGCAGTGCCAAACAGGTTAGCATGACAAGAGATGCCAGGAAAGATGCAGCCCCGTTTAGAAGACAGCGTTGCTATGAAAAGTTTATAGGTGCACCTTGGGGAATTTTGGGATAACTAGGGCTGTTCTTGGCTTTTGATTAGCATATGTGCCCTGGGGCCATCTGGGGAAACAGAAGTTGTTTTTTTTTTTTCTGCCAGAAACCCTTAAATTATTTTGTATATTGCTGGGAGAAAGTTTAATGGGCTCAACACTACCTTGAGGGAGGGTAAGGGGGGAATTTTTTTTCCGGAAATACTTCCATGGGTGGGGAGAATAATGATGATCTGCAGCAGGGCTGGTAGGGCTGTAGTTCCAAGAATTTTGCATGGATGCTTGGACCTGCAACTCTCAACGCCGACTCCAGCTTTGCTTTTTTGCTTCTTTGGCCATCAGAGAAATGGACAAACCTCAGAGTATTTTCTTAAACTACTACTAAAAAGGTTATCACCTTAAGTTGAGCACACCTAACATTTGGTCAAGACCCATGGACCTAGATGAAGTTAAATCAGAGAATTCCCAGGGTGGCAAAAGTTCCTCCTGGATAGAGTTCCTCCTCCTGGATTTGGGCTGAGGAGTGAGACAGCGGTCATCTCAGGCATGAACAGAGCCAATGTACAAGCCTAATTGTTGTTTTAATGACCCAAATTGGATTCAGGGAATATCTGTGCACTTCTGTGATTAGTACATCCATCGACATTAAGATTTCCTCATGCCATAACTGAGAGGGGAGTGGCGACCCTTTAGGGGAAAATCAGAATCTCTTCCTGTAGAACAGATATCTGGACGTCTCTTCCATTGCCGAACGTGGGCTCTGCCCCTCGCTCTCTGGACAGTGTGTATACTTAGATGATCTTCTAATTGCTGTGACATGCAGTCTCATCAGCCGGGTCCCATCTGGGGACATTATAAAGAACTCAAAACCTGGTTCAGTCACGAAGTCCTATTGGAGGACTTAATTCTGAAATCCACAGAGATCCTGCCCTGTCAATGCCTGGAAATTTACGTGTTGTGACAGATGGCCCAGCTCTCCTGTAAGCCACAATACCCTCACCACCCATTGATTCCGTTTGTGAAATTTAAATATCTGAACCATGACTGATGTGCCAGTGAGAGGTGCACCCTCGATCCCAAGAACTCATCAGATCTCAGCAGTCCTTCCTGGTAGGGACTGGGCAGTCAACGACCTTATGTACCGCAAAGCTTGGGCTCCCCGGGTCCCAGAGCTGTGAGCACGCGTAGAGCTGGAGGTGGGCGGGGCCAGGGTTGGGAGTAACTTTTCCCGCAGAAAACAAGATGCTTCACGGGGCTCAGAAGGACCCGAAGGAAATCAATGCTTTTTCTCTCTGAGAAAGTTTTGAAAGCTTTTTACGCGAAGAAAAGCGAAACTGCACTTTCATTTTAAGGAATGCGATTATTGGAAAATCCTGGACTCTTTCAAATTACAAAGTTTTGCTTATTAAAGGGAGAGTTTGAGGTTTCCCTTTAAAGGAGAAGCGGGAAAACCAGGCTGATGTTATGTGTTATTTATCAACAGTTAATGACTCTGTGGCACCTTTACTCTAAAATACGTTCTTTTTTTTTTTACCTAAATTAGTAATAGTTAATAATGCTTTATTGGTTTAAGGATACATTTATTAAAAGCAGTTATTTTCACAGAAAAACCGTAATTATCTGGCACGCTGTGCTGTGAAAGAGAAACGCCATTGTTCCCGTTGGCGGCTACTTGTATTACTCCCCATAAGAAGGTGCCAGAGTCCACCTGGTGTTCAAATCCAAATTATAAGCACAGGGCTGAGAACTCTCAGGACTCCTGCAAAACCTCAACCTTCATAAAAGGATGGAGCAGCAGAGAGAGTGCCCAGGCATGGCACAGACAGTGATGAAGATTCTCTACTGTGAAGCATCTCTGGTACTTTCCGGGGCTTTGCTGTTTTCAGAATCTGCAGAGACGAAGTCAGAGTCTCACAGCTGAGCTATTTCAAATAAAATCAAGACCAAAATACATTTAGGAACACCTTTTACTTTTTATCACTTGAAACGCTTTCTTTTCTCACTGATGATATACACCTTTGATCTTTGTCTTGTGTGAAAGTTTACTATAGAAATGCTTTTCATCACTGTTTCTACTGATGGATTTAAAGAGTCTAGAAATGATTTCAGAAGCAAGTTTTCAGCAGTCCCTAAGACACTGACCCCTGATTTAGAAACCCCCAAATATAACCCCAAGCCTCAAGGGGTATTTTTGACCCCTTGGGGTCAAAAGGGGTATTTTTGATGGCTGTAAGGACAGCAGCAGCATCGTGGAAAGGTGCACTGGTGGTTCTGCAGCATTAGGGTTAAAGCCCTCAGTGGATCAGACTGCCCCAAGCAGCTCTGTTTCTATTCTGGGTTTGGCCTCAGGGACCTCCTGGGGGCTGACAACAGCTGCCTTGGGGCTCTGAGGGGGGGCCCTCCAAGGAGCAGCTAGGCAGCTGCTGCACTCCGTCTTTCTTGCATCCTTGAGGGCCTCTACGTTCTGAAAGAAGCCATTTGTAGATAGTTTTAAAGGATTTCTGTATTGCAGTTCCTTTCTATTATCCTCAAAGGTAGTGGTCATCTGTTGTGTTTGCCTTCCCAATATTCTGTTAATAGCACCCTCCATCTCCTTCAGGCGATTGGATTCCTCACATATTCCTTGGGTTTCAGACAGGGCTGGCCTCATCCCGTCGCTTTATGGGTGTGCATGTGACACAGACCCAACCAATGAAAGTACTGGGCACCCCTGGCCATAGTGATTGGCTCATGGATGAGCATATGACCTAGGCTGGGCCAGTCAGAACCAGCCCTTGAACTCACCAGGACTACTGAGAAAGAGTCATACTCATAACTGGGATGAACAAGCCTGGAACTGCTGGGGGCCTCCGTGTGGAGGTTAAAGTACACAGAGCAAAACAGAGCCAAGAAAGGGATTTTGATTCCTAAGGACATTCTTTGAGTCTCTGAATCCAGCCATACCCAAACTAAAAATATGCCTGAACTTTTTCAGTTATGGTAAGCAATAACTCCCTTTTTGGCTTGTCAGTTTTAATTAGGGTTTCTGACGTTTGCTCCTAAAGATACCTTGTTAAATGTTCGTGTCTCAGCTATCGCCGTGGGAGATTCAGGAGGGGTGGATGCCTGGGCTTGGAGTAAAGTGCACTATGGGAGAACAGTAACAGCTTAAGGAAGTGGATACAGATTTGACAGGAAATGATCCTCAGGGAAGGAAGCAGACAACAGTGCTCCAAAGCCAGATCACTGGTGAAGCCAGCAAGCTTCAAACTGGACAGATTTGTGGAACACATCATTATTCTTTGTAGATGCTCAGAAATACCTGGGAACAGAAACCTAGTACAAGGCCCTAGGTGTTATAATAACTTAGGCATTAAAAACTCACGTTATCTCATTCCCATTGTACATATCCAGGCAGTGAGGCCAGGCCACATTTGGATTACACAGCTAAGTGTTTTACATTTTGCTAGGGATAAAACACTGTTGGCTGGGGAGAGACGGGTAAATAAAAGTCCCAAGTCGGGCCTCCCTGGTGGCGCAGTGGTTGAGAGTCCGCCTGCCGATGCAGGGGATACGGGTTCGTGCCCCGGTCCGGGAGGATCCCACATGCCGCGGAGCGGCTGGGCCCGTGAGCCATGGGCGCTGAGCTTGCGCGTCCGGCAACGGGAAAGGCCACGACAGTGAGAGGCCCACATATCGCAAA
>NW_006797698.1:3450173-3476130 GCF_000442215.2 Lipotes vexillifer
TTCGTGCCCCGGTCCGGGAGGATCCCACGTGCCGCGGAGCGGCTGGGCCCGTGGGCCATGGGCGCTGAGCTTGCGCGTCCGGCAACGGGAGAGGCCACGACAGTGAGAGGCCCCCATATCGCAAAAAAAAAAAAAATAAAAAAAAAAAATAAAAGTCCCAAGTTTACCCTGGGGTTTCAGATTGGAGACAGGTTCTGAATCCAAAAAATACTGTAGGAACACTCCATAGATTCAAACTACCTAAGAGGGCTAGATCAGCTAAAATACTTAGAGTTGAGATCCAGCCATGTTGGAGCTACAGCTCTTTATTTTCATTTCTTACTCTTACCTTGTGAAACCTGACCACCTCAGAATGATCATGGGTGAGAGGCAGAAGGTCCTGGCGAGCCCGTACACCACAGTAGGATGAGTCAGGATGCTTTGGGAGTGATGAGGTCCCTGCTAGAGGAACAGATTTGGGTAAAGACATGGGGGCTTCTTAGTCTTTCTTACATTCTTTATCCCTTCCCATCTTTGGTTGAAGCATCATTTCTTCTTTGCATAAAAATTGCACTGAACGTTGTTTAAAAAATGTTTCCTTTTGAAATATAGGGGATCCAGGTGAATGTGCCTTGCTGGCCTGGAGCACAGGAGGCGGCATGTCAAGGCCAAGGTGAAGATTTCTGCATAAAGTGAAGATGGTGTTTACCAGCCGAGGCCCCAGGGACTTCAGCAAGAGGACCTGGTATCCTGGGGAGAAAAAGAGGATGGAGGATAGGAGGTGGGGGCTTGCAGCTGCCTATCCAAGGGAGGTGGGCTTTTTAAATCCTTGAAGTCTTCCTAACAGGAACTGTAAATGTTATATTTCGTACGATTCTCCAGGTGGTTTGTGACCGGCTGTGTTCCAGGTATGAGAGCCTGTGTAATACATGTGCTCCTTCAGATGGTATGAGGCATAACAGCAGAATTACATTTATATTTCTTATTTCTCTGTATTAGCAAACTCAAAAAACGGTGGCCAATGAGACGCATAAAAAGAATAAAAGAGAAACAGGGTAGAATAGGGAGTAAGTTCAAATCTTCTTAGCACACGTGAGGACTTCATGCAGAAGGTTACACAATAAGGTTTTATCAACAAGATGAAGTGAAACTCAAAGGATCTTAGAAAGTCCCTGTTATTTTAGCAAACGGATCATTTGGGGAAAGGAATTGAGTTTCAAGAAATTGAAACTTATGTGACTGCTTAAAACCTGGCTGAAGAACGAATTTAGAAAACTCTGTGGAGCTGGCAAGTACATGATGCCCTTTAGTGGGTAGCATGGCAATAGTTTCTGGTGTATTTTGTTAGGCACTCTTAGGAGCTATGCCCCTAATGGTCTGGAGTTTCTTTGGTCCTGAGTTTTCAACCAATTACCATAGCTGCTCAAAATTATCATTCCCCTAGGAAGGTATGAAAAAAAAAAAAAGTAGAGAGAGAAAATGTGGTGTGTGTGTATGTATGTGTGTGTGTATATATATATATATATATATATATATATATATATATACACATACATACACACACATATACATATATATAATGGAATATTACTCAGCCATAAAAAAGAATGAAATAATGCCATTTGCAGCAACATGGATGGACCTAGGGATTATCATACTAAGTGAAGTCAGACAAAGACAAATACCATATGATATCGCTTATATGTGGAATCCAAAAAAATGATACAAATGAATCTATATACGTAACAGAAACAGACTCACAGACATAGAAAACAAACTTAGGGTTAACAAAGAGGAAAAGCGGTGGGAGGGATAAAGTAGGACTTTGGGATTAACAGATACAAACTACTATACATAAAATAGATAAGCAACAAAGATTTACTGTATAACACAGGGAACTATATTCAATATCCTGTAATAACCTATAGTGGAACATAACCTGAAAATATAACTGAATCACTTTGCTGTATACCTGAAACTAACACAATATTGTAAATAAACTATACTCAGTAAAAAAATTAGAGAGATGAAGAAAAATCATTCACATTTTTAAGATACGTGTACACAAGCATGGTAACAGTCTGAATCTTTTGAGTATTCTCTGATTTTATGTATTTTTTTTTAATTTTTAAAAATTATTTATTTATTTAGTTTTGGTTGCATTGGATCTTTGTTGCTGTGCACGGGCTTTCTCTAGTTGCGGTGAGTGGGGGTTGCTCTTCTTTGCGGTGCGCAGGCTTCAGTAGTTGTGGCACGCGGGCTCTAGAGCACAGGCTCAGTAGTTGTGGTGCACGGGCTTAGTTGCTCCGTGGCATGTGGGACCTTCCTGGACCAGGGCTCGAACCCGTGTCCCCTGCACTGGCAGGCGGATTCTTAACCACTGCGCCACCAGGGAAGCCCCGAGTATTCTCTGATTTTAAGATGATTGCAACTTTTAAGAAAATTTGATCTTCTAAATGTATAGTTATGATTTATGAGAATTACAAAAATTACTTAAGAGCTTAAGGAGCTTTTGCCTTCGGTGGGAGATGCTGGTCAGTGCTGCACTCTGAGACCTCCTCTCAGATCTCTTTACCATTTTCAGGCACATGGGTCCCCTTGATTTTCACTCCAACAGCCAGGACCTGCATATTGGAGGGCTGCTGTCAAGCTGTCAGATCTGAGTGGGTTCCTGAGCAAGAGAGGGCTGTGCAGTGGTCCACGCTGTGGAACACGTGGCCATGCTACTGGAGCCATATGGCTTGGCAGATCCTGTGATGCTTGATAAAGACACTGCCTCTGGCAAAGCCCCAGTGAGTCTTAGCGTAGATCCCTGGGATACTGAAGCGATGCCATGCCCCCTGCAGCAGAAAACTATACACCATTGGAAAAATCTCCTCTTATGCTGTTGGGCACTGAGCATCTGACAGTGAGATATCAACTGGTATGTGATCAGAGCTGCCTACTGTGAATTGGGTGCTGGGGTGCTGTCAGACCCACCAAGTTATCAAGTTGAGTGAGTGCAACGGCAATTGATGATGAAATGAAAGTGGTACCCAGGACCGAGCCTGAGCGTGTCAAGGGGGCACAAGTAAGTTACACAAAAAGTGGTCCAGACCCTGTCACTTACCACTCTTGCATCCATTCTTCTACTCTATAACCATGGCCCCACATGAGGCTCCCCATGACCAACTGATGGGGGAAACAATCTGGGCCTGGTTCACAGAAGGTTGTCTTAATAACTTGGGGTGGGGGGTAGACTCTTGCCCCAGTGAAACCACACTAAGAAGTGGCCCTGAAATCAGTGGTAAGTGGAAATCCTCTCTACAAAGAGCTTTCGCTTCATGAGGAAAGACAAGTAAGGGTATACATGGATTCCTGAGTAGTGGCTGAAACATGTCTGGTTTGTCAGGGCCCTGGAAGAGGCTTGGGAACAGACATGTGCATGGACCTCTGGGAGAGCTCTTGTATGTCGACACCCACCAGAGACCATGCACCACAGAGAAGGCGCAAACAGCCAGGTAAACAATAGGACATCTTGTAGATGTCAGCCAGCCTCAGACCTTGGCCCCAGTGTTCACACAGTGGACTGAAGAATGGAATAGCTTTGGAGGCAGAGATGGAGGCTATGTGTGTGCCCAGCACAGAACTAGATCCTCTCTCACCAAGGTGAACGTAGCTGCTGCTCTGCCTGTTAGCTGCAGAGCCTAATACCGGGCTGCAAGTATGTACAACCCCTTGAGACCAATCAGCCACTTGGTGGTGAGTTGATTACATCAGGTACTCTCTACCCTGGAAATATGTGGCAGTGATTTCTCTGTGACCAGGACTGGCATATCTACCAGGTATGGGTTTACATTTCCTGCCTATGGTGACTCAGTCAACACGACTATTTGAGGGCACACACAATGCCTAATTTACTGTGAAACACTGTCCTGCACCAAGGGGCCTACTTTACAGCTAAGGAGGTGCAAGAGTGGACACACGGGCCCCTCTGGTTTGCTCCATCGGGTCACAAGCCTCTTTCTCAAACCTCTTTTCCCCAGTCATCCAGTCTTGCTCCTTCCATGGTCCTGACCATCCAGCCAAGTCCTTGGACAGTCTTCCTCCCCTCAGGGCACGTTTCTCTTCCCCCAAAATGAAAGCCCTGTCCACTGGGAGGATTTCCCCTCACCACTAATTTTCTTCCTTTCTTTCTTTCTTTTTTAATTCTTTTGGCTGCACTGTGCAGCATGGGGGATCTTAGGTTCCCAACCAGGGATTGAACCTGTGCCCCCTGCAGTGGAAGCGTGGAGTCTTAACCACTGGACTGCCAGGGAAGTCCCTCACCACTAATTTTCAATGTCATTCCTGAGTTGGGGTGTAGAGCAGCAGCAGTCCATTGTCAGCTAACTCATCCACGAACCAGGTCCAGCTCCTGACCCAAAAGAACATTCGATTGTCCTCTTAAAACACAGCTAAGGCATCTGCTTTGAGAGGACACCGCGTGTGGTCGGAGAACTTCAAGATGAATTATTATACATACCTTGGAACAAACAGCCGTTATATGCACGCTGTCCCTGGGAGGGAGCATCGTAAGTCTGGGAACCAAGGGCTTCCGATAGAAAGAAGTTAAATAGATAGTAATTAGAGTGGGCTAGAATGAAAAAAGAACTAAAAGCTAGGTGTGAAACAGTAATCTTCCACCAAGAGGAGCCAAAAATAGAGAATGCATAAGAGGGAGTGAAAGGAATCTGAGGGAAGGTCCCAAGCAGACCTTGTGAATATAAAAAAAGCAATAATGTGAAGCTACCATGACTTCATTTTCAGAAATGTTCTTATGCTCTTTTGCAATGCCTGGGATGCTAGTTAAACTGGTTGCTGTTCTCCAAACTGGGACTTGTCTTCCTGGTTCAAACATGTGGATGTGATGAAGACATCTTCCCATTTGCTTTGGTTTTGTGTTTGCTCTCGTTTTTTGGCTTAACTTCCCCTAGCAGTCATGAAGATAGTGTTCTCTATTTTTAAAGCTTTATAGTTTTTCTGTGCATATTTGGGTCTTTAATTTCTTTGGAATTGATTTTTGTGTATGCACTTGATTTTTTAACAGAGGTCCAATTGCCCCAGTACCATTTGTTGGGATATTTTAAGATTTTAATTTCTTTGTGAATGAGTTTTGATAAATGATTTTTTTTCTGGAAATATTAATTTCTGGAAAAGTTTACTGGCATAAAATTGTTCATAATAGCATCTCTTCTCTGTTTTGTCTTTACCTTCTTCCTTTTTAAGCATCTTCAGCAACCTCTTTTTCATTCCTGATTTTGGTTATTGGGACTTTTTTTTTCCTTCATTATTATTTTTTTTAAACATCTTTATTGGAGTATAATTGCTTTACAGTGTCGTGTTAGTTTCTGCTGTATAACAAAGTGAATCAGCTATATACAAATGTATATCCCCATATCCCCTCCGTCTTGCATCTCCCTCCCACCTTCCTTATGCCACCCGTCTAGGTGGTCACAAAGCACCGAGCAGATCTTCCTGTGCTACGCGGCTGCTTCCCACTAGCTATCTATTTTACGTTTGGTAGTGTATATATGTCAATGTTACTTTCTCCCTTCGTCCCAGCTTACACTTCCCCCTCCCCATGTCCTCAAGTCCATTCTCTACGTCTGTGTCTTTATTCCTGTCCTGCCCCTAGGTTCATCAGAACCATTATTTTTTAGATTCCATATATATGTGTTAGCATACGGTATTTGTTTTTCTCTTTCTGTATGTATGACAGACTCTAGGTCCATCCACCTCACTACAAATAACTCAATTTCGTTTCTTTTTATGGCTGAGTAATATTCCATTGTATATATGTGCCACATCTTCTTTATCCATTCATCTGTCGATGGACACTTAGGTTGCTTCCATGTCCTGGCTATTGTAAATAGTGCTGCAATGAACATTGTGGTACATGACTCTTTTTGAATTATGGTTTTCTCAGGGTATATGCCCAGTAGTGGGATTGCTGGGTCATATGGTAGTTCCATTTTTAGTTTTTAAAGGAACCTCCATACTGTTCTCCATAGTGGCTGTATCAATTTACATTCCCACCAACAGTGCAACATTGGTTACTTTTATTAGTCTTTATGAAGAATCACTTTTGGGCTTACTGATACTCTCTACTGTTTGTTTTTTAAATTTTTCACTAATTTCTGCTTTTTCCCCCCTTCTAATTCATTGGGCTCATTTTGCTATTCTTTTTCTAATGTACTGAGGTAAATGTGTCATGCATTAGTGTTTAGCTATTTTTATTTTGAGTATCTGCACTTAAGACTGTATAGATTTCTAAGAATTACTTCAGCTTTATCACACAAGTTTTGCTATGTGATATTTTCATTATTGTATAATTTGAACTACTTTCAACTTCTCAGTATGATTCCTCCACTCATTGATTATTTTAGACATGTGTTTCTCAATTTACAGACACATAAGTATTTTCCTGGTTATCTTTCATATTTGATTCTTAGTAAGATTAAGTTATGGTCATTGAACCTGCTAAATTTTATTCATATTATTAAAACTTACTGAGGCGTGCTTAATGACGAAACATATGGTCAATTTTTGTAAATGTTCCATGTATTCTTGGAAAGAACGCATATTATGCATAATTGGGTGTGATGTTCTGTATGTGCCATTAGTTGTTAATCGTGTTGCTCAAATCTTTTAAATCCTTACATTTTTCTGCTTTTGCCATATTAATAACTCAGAAAAGTATAATAAGATCTGTCATGCTAGTTGCAGCCCATTCTGTTACTCCTTATAGTTCTGCAATATTTGCATTATACATTTTGAGGCTATATCGTAGATGCACGTAAGTTAAAATTTTTTTATCTTCTTAGTGAGTTGAATCTTTTGTCATTATGATGTGGCTCTTTTTTCTATAGTATTGCTTTTGGCCTTAATCTATTTTATGTTTATAGTGACACCATCTTTCTTTTCATTAGCATTTGCATGGTATACTTTTTAAATCTTTTTACTTTCAAGTTTTCTGTGTTATTATCTATTGGATGTGTCTTTTATAAACAGCATAGGGTTGGATTTAATATTTTAAGTCCAGTTTGACAATATTTTTCTTTTAGCTGGAGAATTTAATCTATTTCCATTTAATGTAATTACTGATATATTTAGGTTTAAATATATCATTTTATTCTGTGCTTTCCATTTGTCTTGCTTTTTTTGTTTCTTTTTCTCTTCTTTATTCCTTTTTTCTTGCTTTATTTTGGAATTACACAGTGTTTTTTCAAGAGTAATTATTTCTTAATTCTAGCTTTGAAGTTGTTATTTCTGTTTCTATTCTTTTACTAGTTACCTAAGAAATTTTTACTTGCATACTTATTTTATCACATTCTAAATTAATCAGTATTTTTACCCTGGTTTTGGACAACATGAGCAATATAGAACACTTTAAGTTCATTAATTTTCTCGACTTACACATTGTCATGTATTTCTGTTCTTTTTAAAACTTCACTAGTCATTGTTATTACTCATTTACATAAAGTTATTTAGTCAATATTCATGTACGTTAATCTGCAGGTTCATCTCTTTGTTCTTCATTTCTTCTTGCATTTCAGACCCTCTGTCTTGAATCCCTTTCCCTCTGCTGAAATATATCCCTTAGTAATTCACTTTGTGAGAGTCTGAGGAAAGACAAATCCTGACGGTTGAATTAATTAGGATATACCACCAGATGTGGGAAATGAATAAGGACCCTGAATTCTAGATGATGAACTATTTCTTACTCCACCCAAGGCTGGAATGACAGTCTCTACAGTTTGCATTTTTCCAGAATCTGAGACAGCCCTGGGTTAGCTGGTGAATAGGTCAGCAGCTCAGATTTGCATCTTGATGTAGCTATAGTCAGTCACTGGGGTGAACAACTCATGTGTATATTTCTGCTCCTCTGACTACTGAGCTTGTATTCTCATTGGCTCAACTTTAGAAGGTTCTATAGGTGAGATGAGAGTGTAAAAATTCACTGGTCTTAATGGGTTAGTTTCTGAGATATGCTTTTATTTTGCAGAATGGGACACATATTCAGCTTCTATTTTTTAGTATAGGAAAAAATGTTTACCATCGTTTTGGTCACTTATTAAGGAGTGAAAGGGTAAAATGGACTAGGTTCCCAGTTATGCCTGAAAAAAAAATCGAAGTAAAATTTATCTCATCAAAAAGGATCAGGGAATCTTCCCACTACTGTGTAGAATTAGGAGGTGAAACAACGAAAGCCAAATAGCAGCTGGAGACCAGTTGTCAGTAAGTACCATGAGGTAAGCTGCAAAGAACTTTGAATTAGGTCAGTATAAACAATAGGGGGTTATTCAAGTTCTTGCCTCAGGAAGGTCATGAACAAAGTGAGTATTTGTGATTATGTTTGTCTCACCAACAGCCAACCCCCAGGTATTGTAAGGCTACAAAGCTATCTCATTGTCTTCCTGGATCATCTAACCCTGGGATTCTCTGTGACATTTCAAATTGCTCAATTTAGAGCACACCAAATGGAGTTCAGTATTCAAACACACCGCGCGTTTGTAGAACATGCCATGCTGAAAATATGAATGGATTCAAAGTGCATTTAGAAAAAAAAGTCTGTTATAGTCAAGATTTGCTGTTAAGGGGATGCTTTCATAGAATATTAGAACTGGAAGGGCCCACAGAAATGATAATGTGCAGCCATGCTATATTTGGGACCTATTTATACTAAAAATTATTCATTGTTTGTGTTTATTATACTTACATTATATTAAAAATTTTTTGTGTGTTTATCTGAAATTCAGTTTAACTGTCTGGTATTTTTCTCTGCTAAACCGGCAACCCTACCATAAAGACTTCTCCCAGGCACCAGCAAGATTTCACTATGTAGAAAAACTTACTGTGTAAGTTACTGTCAAAAAGTCTATTTGTCGGTTATTTTAGAATATTTAAATCTATTCAGAAATTATTAAAAGATTTTTGAAAAACAAATTTTGTATTCAAAATTTGGAAATAAGACAAAAAGAGGGGAGCATGTTCTTTCAATGTCATCTTGGAGCACTGTTTAACAGGTCTAAGTGAGGATTATTTAAATATTTAGGGCAATATACTTGTTTGTCTTGCTATCTATTCATGATTAAAGGGCCAGAGTCTACAAAATTACATGTTATGTTGATACATTTGTCTGGAAAACAAGCAAATAATTTCAGTGTATTAGAAAAGATAACTGAAAGGTTATTGCTTTATTGCTTTGTAGGACATTAACCAGTTTTGTATAATCTAGAACTTTTATTCTGACATTCTTTTTTTCAATGCCTGTAAATAGTCACTTCCTCAAATGTTCCTTGAACCAAACTTTGCCATCCAGCTGGTTCTCTCATTAAGAAAAGAATAAGTCTTGGTCATGCATCCATTCTCTATTTGTGCATGAATCATGTTTTTTAAGTTTTTGAAAATTAGTTTCGATGCCTTTGTATAAGGAAGGGCAGTCCTGACGTGCATTGTACATTGTGCCTTTTCCTGCATAAGCCAAGCTGCATGGAGAAGAAAGCCAGATTTGAGGAGCTGAGACCCAGTTTCTCTCTCTTGCAGAAAAATGCAGCCAACTAGGAAGTAGTCAAGAACTAAGTACACATCCTGAGTGGGAATGTCTGATCGTCAAAGCCAACAGCAATGGATGATTTAAATCTTCTTCCTATTTTCCCATATGCAGTGATAAAATATTGTATTTACGACAAAAAATACTTAATTAAAAATATAATTGAAGAAAGCCTTCTAGAAACTATTTTCAAGACTCAGATTTTTCAAACCATGAAGCACCGGTAATTAAGAGATAAAGGCTTATCTTAAAAACTGTACGGGAAAATAATAACAATCACAGAGTGATAACAATCTGTGGTTAATCTGTGATTAGTAATAGTTGAAGATTTTTTAGAAGGTACCTGAATATACTTAAGTATTTATATTTCTTTACAGTTTTCTCTGAAATAATTGTTGTTTATTGTTGGCAAAGCAAAATTTCCTTCTGTGAATTTTGAGCTACTGATTTGTTTTCTTAAGAAGTATAATTGAATGGAATTATGACCTCTCCTTTACTGTTATCCACCTCTGAAAAAGCTTCACAATTTAGATCACAAAGTCCGTCAAAAGGGAACGTTGTTCAATTTGTTGCCAATCATCAAAATCATAAGAAATATCTCCTAAGCCAGGGAGAAAACAGCCTCGGAAAGGAGCTAAGAGGAGAGGTCTGAGTCAGATTCATGAGAAGAGAATGATTTGGAGTAAGATGGTCTGAGGTGTGCAGTCAGTTCTGTCAGCAAGTAAGCATGTGACTTTGGCACATATTCCTCTGCCTCTGGTTTTCCCATATGTGAACCAGGTGATAACAATAGTAGCAGCAACTAACACTTACAGAGCCCTTACTTTAAATGTGTAAACATGTGAGTGTAGTCTATATAGTGGCCTTTATGAGACATTTTTCTCACACTAACTTGGTGCTGTAGACTGAATGTTTATGTCCACCCAAAATTCATATGTTGAAACCTAGTCCCCAATATGAAGGGCACTGGGAGGTGGGGCCTTTGGGAGGTAATTAGGTCATGAGGGTGGAGCCCTCATGAAAGGGATTAGTGCCCTTGTAAAACAGACCCAGCAAGCTCTCCTTTTCTGCCAGTGAGGACACAGTGACAAGGTGGTTTTCTATGAACCAGGAAATGGATTCTCACCAGACACTGAATCTGCTGGCACCTTGATCTTGGACTTCCAGCCTCCAGAACTGTGAAAAGTAAACTTCTGTTGTTTATAAGCTATCCAATTTATGGTATGCTGTTATAGCAGTCTGAACAGACTAGGACACTTGGGCTACTCTTCTCAAAAAAACTTGGGCAATTAGTTAAGCTCTCAAAAAGGAAATTAAGGCAGAAATTGATTAGCTAACCAGCTACTGTGTGGAATTGGGCTTCAAATCCAGGCAGCTGCTTTCAGAGCTCACTCTCAACCACTGTACTACACTGCCTCACTAAAGGTCCCTTCTAAGTAGAGCTCTTAACTTATGAACCAGTTATTTTAAATTCTTGGTTTGATAATTCCAAAATCTGTGTCGTATCTGAGTCTGGTTCTAATGTTTGCTTTGTCTCTTCAGACTGTGTTTTTTTTGCCTTTTAGCGTACCTTGTGATTTTTTTGTTAATAACCAGGTATGATATATCAGGTAAAAGGAACTGACGTAAATAGGAGGTTAGAGTGAGGTTTTATGCTTATCTGGCTAGAGGTTAGGCTGTGTCTAATGTTTTCAGGAGCTGCAGGTGTCAGAAGCTAAGATTTTCTCCAGCATCCTTGTTTTTGTCTCTCCTGTTGTCTTTGGGTTTCCCTAGAGATTCTTTCTTATGTAGGGTCTGAGGCTTGCTGCTCTTTCAGCTGTAATCCCCTATAACTATACAGAAACCCCATTGTGGTGATAAGGCATGGGGGGAGGGGACGTGTCCTATAGTCCTATGATGGGGTCTCAGCCTTTTAGTGAGCCTGCGCCCCTGGGCTGTGACCTTCCCACACTCTTCCCAGTCCCTGATGCCCTCCTCTCCTTAGGTGAGACGGGGCTGGATATGGGTATTTCCCTTCCCTCACATTGCTCAGACTCTGGTAAAACTCAAATGGGTTAGGCTCTGGCAAAACAGTTTCCCTTGAGGACTGCCTTTTGTTAAGGAGAACAGACTGCTCTGCATATATTTCAAAACAATTACCTTTCCCTCTCCTGCCTGAAGCACAAGGGGATTTTTCTCTGATCTTCACTGTGGGAACCTAGTAGAGCTCCTGGAGGTAAAACTCATGGAAGAGTGGGGGCCTTCCCCTAAGACTGGCCCCTGGAGTTTTAACTGTCCTGCAGCTTCACACTCAGTCTCCAGCAATCCATCAGGTAGAGTTTAGGTGTTCCTGCCGCACTGGCTGATGACTGGCTCCCACTCCAGAGCTTCTGCTCCTCGTGGCTGTGATTCTCTGTACCCTCCTCTCTCTCCAATGTCTGGAGTGGTGGCTCATCCTGTGACCTCAGTTCGCTCACGGATCTAAGAAGAGTGGTTGATTGTCAGTTTGTTCAGCCTTTTCCTTGTTGGGAGGATGGGATTAATGACTTCTAAGCTCTTTACACGTGGTATTGCACACCAGAAGTCCCTCAGGTCCCTTCTGGCTCTGGAACTCTGCAGCACTGGCTATGGCTCCTTCATGCTTTGTGGCCTGAATTTTTGAATGTTTTCTTTCTTTGTAATGGCATGCAAAACATGGCATGAATGAAGCTAACTGACTTTTGTTCCTCCTGTTGTTTTGATCCATTAGAACCAGCCCAGAAGGCCATGATGTAAATGGCCAAGAAGCTTGTACAAAATCACACAATTTTTTCATGATTATCAATGACTACTTAATGACTACAGTGATAAATGCCATAACAAATTATATTTCATAGGTTGGCAAATCACAATTCTTTTTGTGTGTGTGTGTGTGTGTGTGTGTGTGTGTGTGTTTTAATGGTTGCTATTATTTTGGTTTGGCTCACGGGCCCAGCCGCTCTGCGGCACGTGGGATCTTCCCGGACCGGGGCAAGAACCCGTGTCCCCTGCATCGGCAAGCGGACTCTCAACCACTGCTCCACCAGGGAAGCCCTAATGGTTGCTATTTTTAAAATTAAAATTTTCTTTTTAAATTGAAGTGTAGTTGATTTTCAACGTTGTGTTAAATCACACACGATGTGTGTGTGGCAGACCCAGAAATCAAGCCCAGGCAGTTAATTAGGAAGTGCCCAGGCTCCTAAAAATAACTGACATAGCTTATCTTTCAGTTTGAGCTGGGGATATATGTGTGATGTTGGTTTGTTCTGTTACTGGTGATAAGTCTGATCACTTGGTTAAGGTGGTTCCACCAGGTTTCTCTACTCATTATTTCTTGAAATATTCCTTCTTGTATTTTATATATATATTTTATCCTTCTGAGTCTCCCATTATTAAATACAAATAAAATTGCTGTTTTCATGCAACAACATGAAAGAATCTCAAATGCATTTAGCTAAAGAAAAAAAGCCAGACCCAAAGGGCCACATGATACCATCTATAGAACATCCTGGAAAAGGCAAAACTAAGGAAGGAAAATGTATCAGTGACTTGAGGAGGCTGAGGAAGGCGAATGTGAGGCCAGGTCTCTGGGCTGGGTCCAGGCTGCATCTTGAGATAATCTGGGAGGTGGCAGGAGTGTGAAGGGGACAGAGACTGAAGGTGGCTTGGCTCCTGGAATCCAGGGGCTAGGAATAAAACTGTGGCATTATTTTATATACAAATTTGTAAGGCCTGAGCTTGCTGGTTACATGTATTGAAAAACCATTTGATTCATTTCTGTAGGAGGAGTTTATTTACCTTTTGGCTGCTCAGCCAGTGCACTCTCCTTTGAGGTCAAACGTTTGATGTTTTGCTAAAACCCAGTGCTGCTGTTATTTTGTTCCTCTTCCTGGATCTTGTGCAGATCATGTCTGATGCTCTGATCTCAGGGATATATTGCTGCCATGTCATTTTATCCCCAGTATATTGCGTTTGACAACTTAGAGGCACAGAATAGAATGTTGCTTCGTCACTGAGGGTCAAAATCATTGAGGTTTAAAGTTACCTACTTTCACTCCTCAAAAAAAGCTCTCTTTTTGAATTATGGTTTTCTCAGGGTGTATGCCCAGTAGTGGGATTGCTGGGTCACATGGTAGTTCTGTATATCTTCTTTGGAGAAATGTCTATTTAATCTTCGGCCCATTTTTGGATTGGGTTGTTTGTTTTTTTTGATATTGAGCTGCTTGTATATTTTGGAGATTAATCCTGTGTCAGTTGCTTCATTTGCAAATATTTTCTCCCATTCTGACGGTTGTCTTTTCATCTTATTTATGGTTTCCTTTGCTGTGCAAAAGCTTTTAAGTTTCATTAGGTCCCATTTATTTATGTTTTTATTTCCAAAAAAAAAAAAGCTCTCTGAAAATTAAATAGTTTTAAAATTTCTTAGTTTACATAATTGGTAAAATGTCTCCTCCTCTGTTTCCCCCAACTCAAAAGGGGTAAAGGGACAAGTTTTTAAGCAAATCCTTTTTTTTCTTTTTCCTCTCAGAGCTCTGGAGACTTTAGCATGGGATTCTTAATGGCCAAAGAATATTAGCTACCCGGGAGCAACCTTTACCCCTGGGAGGAAATTATGGGTTTATGGTTTGTTTTGTGGCCAACACCATTCTTTCTAGTTTTGTCTATGGCCTAAACTGTGAGACAAAATAACTGGGAATGCTATGACGAAAATAATAGAGTGAGTCCTTTTGTTGCTATGGTGACAAGAATAAATTGAATCCATTACTCTGAAAAATTGCCCAAAAGTGTAGTTTAGCATTCCACAGTGCGTGTATTTGTTAAGAATTTTAATCTGTCATCTTCCATCAAAATGGCACAGCAGCCAGAGAAATATTTTACATCCATACTTTTAGCTGGTTTTGATTATTTTAAAAGAAAACAGTGGAGAATAAACAGTTATCATTATATCGGCAATGTAAGTAAGTTTTCTAAAAGTAGCTTGCCAGGTACAAACCTAATCCACCATGATGGAAAATGTCATTGTCAGCACCGGCTGAGCTTTGGATGATTTTTCAGGTAATCAATTATCATTAGTATGAAATAGGATTCAAGAGGTCTGGTCTAGAAACTAGAGGATGTGGTTTCCCTCCCTCCCTCCCTCCCTCCCTCCCTCCCTCCCTTCCTTTTTCTTGCTCTCTCTTCTCCTCTCAGTAGTTATGAATCCCTGAAATTATGTGTTTAACAACCTCACCTGCCTGAAAAGCTGTTTTTTTGTTTTTGTTTTTGCGGTACGCGGGCCTCTCACTGTTGTGGCCTCTCCCGTTGCGGAGCACAGGCTCCGGACGCGCAGGCTCAGCGGCCATGGGTCACGGGCCCAGCCCCTCCGCGGCATGTGGGATTCTTCCCAGACCGGGGCATGAACCCGTGTCCCCTGTGTCGGCAGGCGGACTCTCAACCACTGTGCCACCAGGGAAGCCCAGAAAAGCTTTCATATGCTCATTCTTTCAGGCCCCAGTTGGTTTGTACCCATTTCATTTTCTGGTTTTCTCTGGTGAAAAGTGAGGATTAACTATGCAGCCTCTTCTTTCAGCTTCACATTTATTGCTTTGGAACTTAATCGTTCTGGTGGTTTTCTAACATGTCAGTATCACTTTAAGTCTTTGGTACAGATAAGCAGGAAGTAAGGGGGCAAATATATTCTCACGCATTTAACTCAGACTTTATTTGTTCCTCATGCTCTTTGGTTTTTGTTGCTATTGAAAGAATATTATTTCTTTTCACGAAGTTCTGTTTCATCACCTCTACAGAAGGGTGGGTTTACTTAAGTTTCTAGACACTGTCTCCCCTTCTTCCTCATTTTGTGTTATTTTATTGGCAAAAACACTTCTATTTAGATGATTCAAAAAAATGAAGTCGTCTCTGATGCTCTTTTTCTATTTTTCCCAAGAAAGGAAGTTTAAATCAATAACTGAAATGCATTTTTGTGGTGCTCAGAGATTTATTTCCTTGGAGCTGTGGGAATTAACTTAGGTAACTGAAGTCAGCTCTAGTAGAGACATAACAAATGCCTCTCCAGAAAGGGAGCCTCCCCTCTGGAGTACCAAAGGCCCAAATTCTCACCTGTAGGCTTTTTTTTTTTTTTTTTTTTTTTTTCCGGTACGCGGGCCTCTCACTGCTGTGGCCTCTCCCGTTGCGGAGCACAGGCTCCGGACGCGCAGGCTCAGCGGTCATGGCTCACGGGCCCAGCCGCTCCGCGGCATGTGGGATCCTCCCGGACCGGGGCACGAACCCGTGTCCCCTGCATCGGCAGGCGGACTCTCAACCACTGCGCCACCAGGGAAGCCCCACCTGTAGGCTTTTTAAATAGTTGAACCAGAGAAGAAGCATGTTTTCAAATGTGCCAACAGAATCAATTTTTGGTTTTTAATTTGGGGAACTTTCTCAGATCTGGAAAACTTACTGAAAATCAAGGGTGAAGTTTACACATTTTACGTATTTACCTTTTGAAGAACACAAACTTAAGACTATTTTCATGTCTTTTTCTTTCAAGGAGGGAAATATCTTGACAAAGGGCCATTTCCAAGTCCTCTGTTTCCTGCACACCACTCAGCAGCTGATGGCCTCTATTTTGCTGCATTTTGATGAGGCCTCTTTGGGGGGCAAGGAAACTTGCCCTGTCCTCCCTTGCTGCCCATTAGAAGACAGCCTAGAGGGGGCTGAGGGTGGGTCGGGGGGCTCACTGCAGATTGCGAGGCTGGCTTGTTTCCTCCCGGAGAAGCAGGACGGCTTCGAGCTGTTTCTTTGTCTGGCTGGGTGTTGAGCGAGCCTGGCCAGGTGCGGGAGGGCTCAGCCGAGACCTTGCTGGGAGGCCGTTCACCATCAGTCAAAGGCTGTTGCTGAGCTGAGAGCTTTTGGACGCTGACTAGCACGGAAATGGTCATCAGGTTCCTCAGCATCCCTGGACCAACTGACTCTGGAGCAGAGCTGGGGCAGACAGTTTTGGAAACAACTCACACCTGGGATGCTGAGAACTGTTACTGAAGAAGGGAAAACTAGACACTTGCATGTCACTCAGAGGATGCAGTTAGGCTAACAGATCCTGAAAACTGCCTGGAGCCCTAAAATTCTAGTTCTTGAAGATCAGTATCGTGTCTTCTGTGACCTGTACTGGCCATTCACCTGACTGGAGCATCCTCAGTTCACAAGAATCTGACACTCTGAGCGGAGTCACTAGCTTTGGCTCTAGGGGCATGAATCTCTGTGGGGCGGGTTCCTCTGCATCCCAGCCCCAAATAGGAACCCTCCAGGAGTTCCAGAGAAGTTCTTTGCAACACATATAACAGACAAGAGGTGAGCGTCCAGAGTATAAAAACATCTACAAATCAGTAATAAAAAGATAATAGAATGTCAATGAAAAAATTCACTAAGAGAAAGACCCAAGAAAGATGGGCGAAAGACACAAATGAGCATTTCACAGAAGAGAAAACATAAACGGCCAATTAACTTATGAAAAATGTCACCCTCATTAGCAAGCAGGGAAATGTAAGTTTTAAAGCCACTGCAAGAGATCAATTTACACCCACTTCATTGGCAAAAAATACAGTAAACCAAAACCAAGTGCTGGAGGCTGTGAGGTAACGGGAACTCTCCTAGAACACAGTTAGGAGTGTAAATTGGCACAATCGCATCAGAAAACAAGTCAACATTAGTAAGCGATTCCTGCAACCCGGCAATTACACTTCAAGGGATGAAATGTGCAGCAGTACATCTAGTATCATTATTTATAATAATAAAAATTCAAAACAACCAATATAGGGCTTCCCTGGTGGTGCAGTGGTTGAGAGTCCGCCTGCCGATGCAGAGGACACGAATTTGTGCCCCGGTCCGGGAAGATCCCACAGGCCACGGAGCGGCTGGGCCCGTGAGCCATGGCTGCTGAGCCTGCGCGTCTGGAGCCTGTGCTCCACAACGGGAGAGGCCACGACAGTGAGAGGCCCGCGTACCGCAAAACAAAAACAAAACAAAACAAAAGCCAACCAATACATCCATCAATAGTAGATTGGATAAATCAGTTTTAATATACTCATACAACAGAGCACTATGTCACGATGAAAATGAAGAAAGTATAGTTCCATGTATCAATATTAGTAAATTTAAAAAACAAAGTGAAAAGAAACACAAAAGCAAGTCACAGAAGAATGCATCCAGGAAGATCTCATTGTAAGTTGAAGGACAGGCAACAGGGAATGATATATTGTTTGGAGATATGCACGTATGGGTTAGAACTGAAAAAAAAGTTGGAAACTAAGTAATATGAAAGTCAGGATGGTGCCCTCCATGGTGGAAGCTGGAGAGGGGGTTGGTGATAGAGACGGGCTCACACTCTGTGTTGAAGTCATTGACAAAGTTCCGTTGTCTAAGCTGGGTAGTGTCCACAGAGCTGTTTGCTTTATTATTATTTAAACTACATGTTAAACTATATGTTATTTAAACTATACATGTACGTGCATATATAATTGCTCTATGATGTTATTTCACGATTTAAAAAGAGAAGGGGGGAAGGAACACCAAATGGTGTTTGGGGTCCATGTGAGCTGGATTTAGCACTGGGGGAGTGGATATCCAAGGGGACTAATAAAGAAATGTCTGCACAGTTTCTGCAGTGTCTGCTCTGGACTCTGAGTGTATTCCTGATCAGATTGGGTCTTTGTGGTGCCGGACTGCGTCAATGCACCTTTCCAAACTGTGGGCTCAGGGATGGCTTCCTGTAGAAGGTGATGCTTGAGCTGGGTCCTGAGGGGTGAAGGACAGTGTGTCCAAGAGCACGGAGACTTGTTTTATGATGTAGTATGATTGCCATTTGTTCAACATTTATTGGGGTTCTTTTAAAAAAATAAAGAAACAGGGACACATAAAGCTATATCTGAAAAGTGTCATAAGTTTCCATGAATGGAGTATTACAGAAATTGATGCAAAGAAGATACTGATTTCAGTTGTAACAGAATCAGGAGAGTTACTGAGCATCGCTAGAGTCAGGCATTGTGTTCGGTGCTTTATGGATCCAGGTGGGTGGAAAGGGCTTTCTAGGTGAAGGGGCCGCCTGAGCAAAGGCCAGAGGAGGAAATTACAGGGTTCATCCAAGGAACGGTGAGTTGTTTGAGTGGAATAAAACAAAATCAGTTAGCATTTATTTCAGGGGTTCAAAAATTTTTCTGTAAAGGGCCACATAATAGTACTTTAGGCCGTGTGGGCAGCATGGTCTCTACCGCAACTGCTCGACTCTGCTGTTGTACCACAACCATGGTCATAGGCCACGTGGGTGTGGGTGTGTTCCAATAATACTTACAAAAACAGGCAGTGGGCTGGATTTGGCCCACCGGCCAGCGTTTGCCAACCCCTGATTTATTGAATCCTTGCTATGTGATGAAAGAGCTCTGTGTTAAACATTTGATATGCTTTATCTCAGTCCTCAAAACCCTCATGGAGCAGGACAGTATCTATCACTACCATTCTCTCCCATTTACAGATGCGGAAACCATGGAAATCTCCGAGAGATTAAGGTTATTTAGTAACAAGTATTGGGGGCAGCATTTGAAACAGAGAGTCAGGCTCTAGTGTCACTCTTCATCACTGTGCTGCCTGAAAATTAGAGGGATTGTTGGGGGGATGGGGCCCTCATGGAGATCCTTGCTGCCAGGCTGAGTCATCTTGGTTGGACAACTGAGAGCCATGGAAAGTTCTGGGTGGAGACTGATATAATTAGAGCTGTTCTACACCCTGCTTTTCCTCCACTGAGGCATAAGCTGTGGAGCTGCCCCTCACTCAGGTGTTCACAAGCAGGACGTCAAAGACAGATTTTAAGATCATTTGGAATCAGCCGTGCTGAGACGTCTGCACACCTGGGGGTAGTCCAGTGCAGTGGGGAGAGGATGATCGTGCACGCGAGGAGCAGACAGCTTGCAGTAAAGGCTGAAACAGCTTCAGACAAATATCACTCATGGCAGGATTTCTGGACTTGCTACAACAAAAATAGCCTCTTTGGTTCCTGGTGACTTATTTGAGTCAGGGGACCCAGTGTCCACACTGTTAGCAGCTGCCCTGTGGCAGCCCTCTCACTTCAGAGAGCAGTTTGGCAAGCTCAGGTTTTCCATTTTCTCAGGCTTCCCAAATGTAAGTGTCCTGTTGCTTTCATACGGCAGGCTGACACCATTTTCATTTCACCAGAAGGCAGTCACTTGCTAATCACTCCTCCACCTGGAAGACAAGAGCTTATGAGAAAGGGTCCCCATTACCATGTTTGAAAATGGGATGGACAGAGGATAGGAGTCAATCACTAGTGATTTATATCCTAATTCATGTCCTCTTGGCCAGAAAGGGAAGATAGGGGCCAGATCTTAAAGATCTTTATAACGTATTAAGGAGTGAAGATATATCCTTTAGGTCAGTGTCTTCTGAAGTGTGCTCCATAGAACCATACTCCTACAAGATATTCTTTAAAAAGAGTTCCAGAATTGACATGTTCGGGAAGCCCCATGTGCTAGATTCCTGCATCTTGTAGCTTCACAATGCCCTATAGCACTTTGAAGGCTCTGGGAAGTTTTATAGTAAAGAATAGCCAACATATCTTTTAACTTGGCATTCCCAAGGTTAGTTGGCCATATAAAATCCTTACCTCAGGTAATACCTATTAAAATTCTGTACTTCTAGTGATCTCTGGACTTCATTTTAGGAAATATTGTTGCAGGGGATTAGGGTCAGTGGGGTGTTTTAGGAAAAGTAGGATCATCAGAGAGATGATTTAGAAAAATAACTTAGGCAGTCAATTAAAAGTTGAGTTAGAGTCAGGCTCAAGTTAGGCAAAAGGATCTAACCCAAATCAAGAAAATACTGTAATAGTCCAGGAAAAACGAGGGCCTAAAGTATTGTCAGTGATCACGGAGATGGAGAGAGACAGACTTTGTCCGGACACTTTTCTAAGACGGGATGAGATCACATGTGATGGACTGAATATGGATGGTTAAAAAAAAAAAAAAAAGGGTATCCAGGTATCCTCCAAGGTATCCAGCTTGGTTGACCAGATGGATGGTTATGCTGTTCACCCAGACTGCAAATGCAGGAGAATTTCCAACGTGGCTGTCTGGTAAAACAATGCTAGTTCATTGCTTTCTGGATCGGTACACTTGATGTCAAGAGCAAGTACAGGCAAGGTCAACACTGAAGGCTCAGGCTCTGGGATCTGGCAGAAATGTATAGTTTATTGTCCCATAGATTTTTCTGCATCTTTCATGCTCCTCTGTTCAGTTTCAGTCTTCAGCTCAGGGTGTGAGTGGAAACTAGCAGGGCACATTGGCTAGAAACGAAAACAAGTCTCTTTCCTGTCAAAATGCTTAATTACAGCAATACATTATGACACAATTGGCCAGCCTGGTCTGTTGCAAAGGCTCAGAAACAAGAACAATTGTTTTAGAGTGGGAGTTTCCAAGCTAATTTGTCAGAGAATTTTGGGAAGTCATAATGGGTAAAGTTTGTCAGAGGCAGCAATTAAAAATTGCCTCTGGATGTGTCTGGGGCAGGAGAATATTTAAAATCAGCTTAAATATTGGACTCTGGTCCTCCCAGTATTGGAAGAAATTGTAACAAAAAACATCATAATATTGTCTTTATGTTCCTTATTGCAAAGAAGTAATAGCTGAAAGCTATGAAGGAAAGTACATGAATGACATAAGTCCAAAATATGAAGACTATGGCTTTCTGGAAACATCACAGGAGAGGTCAATTTATTAGCACTATGACCACGTGTTTTATTGCCAGGAATTTAAGCTTCATTTTTTTAAGCACCATTCTGTAATTTATAAATTAAAAGGAAACTTTTGCAAAGTTCTCCTATAGATATTCAAATGCCACATCAACTTAGATACCTTTTACTAAGTTTTTTGTTTTGTTTTGTTTTGTTTTTGCGGTATGCGGGCCTCTCACTGTCATGGCCTCTCCCGTTGCAGAGCACAGGCTCCGGATGCGCAGGCTCAGCGGCCATGGCTCACGGGCCCAGCCGCTCCGCGGCATGTGGGATCTTCCCGGACCGGGGCACGAACCCGTGTCCCCTGCATCGGCAGGCAGACTCTCAACCACTGCGCACCCAGGAAGCCCCACCTTTTACTAAGTTATAGGTTCATATTTTAGCTTTAACATTTATTGAGGGTTAATATTATTAGAAAGAGCTATAGGAAGACCACTTCTGCACCTTTGTAAAACTCTTGAAGATTATATATATATATATATATATATATATATTATCTTTGTTTTTTCGTAGAAGGATTCATACAATCGCTTAAGAATTTAGCACAAGAAAAAAGAACATTATTTTTTCCTTTTCTGAGCTACAACTATTTTTCTTTTTTGTTTTAAGCATCCATAAAAAAATGACAGTAGGTTTAACAATTAATCACAGTAGATATTCTATCTTCTACATCAGCACTGCTTTGAGTGGGTTCCATGAAGGAGAGCCCCACCAGGTACTCTGTGCCTAAATATAATTGGGAAATACTGGATACCATAGTTCATAATACATGTGAATGTACTAAAGGGCTAGAGGAGTCTGTAGAAAAGAAACCTATGATATTTTAACCCATTTCCCCCTCCTCCCCAGTTTATTTGAGAAGACTTTTTTTTTCCATATAACATCTATTAACATTTCTTAGAATTAGTGTTCTATAAAATATATACTTTTTATTGTGGTAAAATATATATAACATAAAATTTACCATTTCAACCATGTTTTAAGTGTACAGTTCAGTGGCATTAAGTCCATTCACACTGCTCTGCAACTACCACCACCATCCAACTCCAGAACACTTTTTCATCTTCCTAAACGTCCCATTAAATAATAACTACCCATTTCCCCCTCCCCACAGCCACTGACAACCACCATTCTACTCCATAAAATACACTTTGGGGTCATACATAGCCAACTGATTGATATATTTGTGTTGGCCTCTTTGAACGTGGTTTTGGTTTGAAAGTTTTACTTTATCTTTTTATATTTCTATGGCTTTGTTAGCTACCTCAAACCCTCTAACTCCTCTTAAAGACAAGTAGCTGATATATTATAAGTAAATATTTTATAATTAGAGATTCACAATGCATACTAGCAGAGTAAAGAGTCTGAGACTAGAGGCTTAATGAGAAATTGGAATTGTGACACCCTATGTGCATTTGTGTAACTTAACAGTGAATAATATAATCTCATGATTCTAAGGGAACATCAAGGCTCTGTTTTCCAGTTATTTGCAAGCATTTGTAGTTAAATGTGAACATGGTCTATTATGACCTGGACTTTATATACTGTTCCCTATGCTTGGAATGCCATCTTCATACAAGGAGAGTTAAATACTCATCTTTTTTCCATGTTTGTGGATAACTCTATTTAAAGCACTCATGTACCACATCTTACACTGCTATAATTATTCTCCTGTATGGCTGTGTCCCGCACTACACTCAGGCCATGAAGGGTAGAGAAGGTTCTATTTAACTCTCTTGTAGCGAGTAGATGACAGATGCTTCATAATGCTTGTTAAAGCGTCCAGCTCAACCAACCGATATTGGAACAGTTTCTAGGACATTCTTACATCCTAGATGAGATGGCCTGTTATAACTGTTATTTAGTACCACAATAGTGTTTTAGTGAATGCATAAAACAGGAAAAAGGGATTTCATAATTATTAGAAAGGAGGACACAAAATTTTTCATCATTTGTAACTGATACAATTTTATATCTAGAAAATCCAAGACAATGAGTATACAATTCAAAATTAGGAGGTTTAGTGAAGTTACTTATTAAAAAATTAACATCTGAAAAATGATAACTTCGTATATTCTAACAAAAGCCAATTCGTAAATATAATAAAAAAATCCTACCTGCAATAGCAGGAAAAACATGAAACACGTGGAAATGGTCTTCATAAACATGCAGGACCTATATAAAGAAAGCGACAAAGGTGGCGAGATAATTAAATATTTACAAAAAAATTTAAGTTGGCTCTCTACCTTATACCCTATACCACAACAAATTTCATAAAGAGGAAAATCTAAATGATGAAACTATTAAAGAGCCAGAAGAATATATGTGTTCATATTGATCAGATCTGGATAAGAGGAAGACTGTTCTAAGCACATATGTTTTTTACCGTAAGGAGAAAGACCAGTGGACTTGATTACATTAAAATGAAAAACGTCCGTATCTCCAAAAGCACCTTAAGCAATATTAAATGTAAATGAAGTAGGGAAAACATTTCCAACATAAAAGACACAGGACTTAAGTCCCAACTGTATAATAAGCTCATATAAACTGATAATAAGTAAACGCTCCAGTAGGAGAATGAATAAAAAACTTGAATAAGTTACAAATGGTTACCAAAAATACAGTGGTCAATAACCTTATGAAAGCATCTCCAACCTCATTAGTAATAAAAAGAAATTCCAATTAAAACAGCAAGATGCCATTCTGTCCCAGAAAACTGATAAATCAATTTAAAAAAAAGTAACATCCAGGGCTGATGAAGATGAGGTAACGTGGAACCATTCTCCCCTCGAAGGTGTGTAACCTTTCAATAAGGCAATTGGTGTGTAAAATCTTAAAAATGTTTAATCCTGGGCTTCCCTGGTGGCGGCGCAGTGGTTGAGAGTCCGCCTGCCGATGCAGGGAACATGGGTTCATGCCCTGGTCCAGGAAGATCCCACAGGCCGCGGAGTGGCTGGGCCCATGAGCCATGGCCGCTGAGCCTGCACGCCTGGAGCCTGTTTTGTGCAACGAGAGAGGCCACAGCAGTGAGAGGCGCGCGTACTGCAAAAAAAAAAAAAAAAAAGTTTAATCCTTTGATGGAGTATTTTTATTCCTAGTAATTTGTCTTAAAGTTATTGTCAGTGATGCTCCAATAAGGATATTCATCCTAGAATTATCTGTACTAATGAGAACCTAAAAACAATAATAGAATATGGGCACGTTAATAAGAATATTTTGCAGCCATTTAAAAAAATATTTTAAAAGAACATTTAAGGTTATGAAAAATATTTATTACATATTGTTTAAGTGAATAAAGCAGGGTATATGTCTAAGTATACAATATGATCCCAACTTTGCAACACACACATAACATATATACATATATGTGTGTGTGCACACGTGTGCAGAAAAACACATTGGAAGGAAATACTAGACCTCTGGGTGATAGGATGGTGGAAAATGGCAGGATTAAACTTATTGTATTTCCCAATTTCCTACAATAAACATTCATTGCTTTCATAATTATAAACACCAATATTAAAAGGAAACACACAGTTCTTCCTTATATGAAATAAAAAATCCCTCTGAACTCGCTCATCTCTTATTCCCTGGCAGGCAAACAGAACAAATCAAATTCCTTCCGTGCTGCCCTTCTCAAGCTCCCCATTTTCAGTCACTTCGGCTCTCACCACGTGAATTTATGTCACTTCATTCCACCCTCCTGGGTTCGCTCCTGAAAAAGTGCTCCGGGTTGTTTCCACCCCTCTTGGAAGCTCGGTACCCAAGCTGCACACTGTTCTCCACGGACGCTCTGGTCTGTGCAGAGCAGAACGGCTCCTTGTTCTACGTCCTGCACTTTGGCTCATGGCCCTAAAGTCCAAACTCTTTTCTCGCTTGCCCCTGCTCTCTGGATGCTTGTGGACCCCTCAGTGACCTACTGCTGCTGAGTCAGGACCGAGCCCCCAACCCCCAACTCCATCCTGTAACAGCCCGAAACACGCTCTCCATCTTTAAAACACCCTCTTGCTAGAGTTCTTGCCAGAATCTTGACCTCCGTGAAGCCTCTGGGCCCAGCTGACACATCCCTGCCCCTTCTCATGACCCCTCTTAAACCTTACAATGATTGTACCCCCAAGAAGGTCTGCAGGCTGTCAGGCAGCCAGCGGGGAACCTCGTCTCACTTCCCTCCTTCCTTCACATCCTCTCCTCGCTGCTACTCGTTCACAACAGAAATGTTGGTCACATCTCACTCAGAATGATGGGATCCCCATGTATTTCGGCAGCTTGTTTCACATGCTGGTATCTTTGCCCATCTGAAACAGAGAGTCAGGCTCTACCTGATCTAATGATACACCCGAATGTCCTCCCCGCCTCCTTCTTTCAGCCTGCCTTGGTTTAAGTGCAAACAAGCAGCTGTTTCCCGTCCTTTAGAGCGTGCTGTAGTGGCTTGTGAATCATACTGTGTGTTATTATTGCCAGATTTTCCAGTAAGATTCCTATTCTCCATATCATCTTAAATACTGAAGGGTGAGAAGGCAGGTATACCTGGTGACAGGTATCCAAAATCTTCAAAATGTTAATATCCACTTATGGGAATGAGCATTACTGGGTTGTATAAGAAATTTTTATTTGCAAGTATCAACTCTTTC
>NW_006797698.1:3476508-3493667 GCF_000442215.2 Lipotes vexillifer
ATTTGCAAGTATCAACTCTTTCCCGGGTGAAAGGAAAGAGTAGAGGTAAGGATAGGGCGTTATCTGAGTGGAGAGCAGAACATCCAGCAGGAGTGGGGGTCAGGAGAGGGGGGCTGTGTGCACTAAGCTGGGATGGGTTTGGGATTCATGGGTTTACTCTTCGAACAAAATTAGTCAAAAACCTGAACTCCCTTCTAACGGAAAAGAATATCCGAGTGACAAGTTCATGAACAGGATGAAAGCCTAACAGAGAGCTTTAGCCTCAGCCTGGCCAATGGACCGGCTAATGGCAGAGAGAGTCCTTGGATAACGGCACCTGTGGTCCAGCGTCTCTAGCCAGACTAGGTGCTGATGAAACTGAACTTCACCCTGGCCAGCCTGCTCTGTGCCCCATCTTCCAAAGCTGGTTATGGGCACATAAATATTACAGGTAAAAACGGTTCTGTCTTGCTCAACAATGTGAAAGTACTTAACACTACTGACCTGTACACTTAAAACTGGTTAAGGTGGTAAATTCATGTGTATTTCACCACAATCCAAAAAAATACCGCTGGAAAAAAAATACATCTGTGCGGCAACATGGATGCATGTTGAGAATATTATACTTAGTGAAGTAACTCAGACAGAAAAAGACAAATATGATATCACTCATATGTGGAATCTAAAAAATAATACAAATGAATCTATATATAAAACAGTAACAGACACACAGACATAGTAAACAAACGTATGGTTACCAAAGGGGAAGGGGGGGAGTATGGGATTAACAGATACAAACTACTATACATAAAATAGATAAACAACAAGGACCTACTGCATAGCACAGGGAATTATATTCAATATCTTGTAATAACCTATAATGGAAAATAATCCGAAAAATATACATATATATAACTGAATCACTCGGCTATACACCTGAAACTAACTCAATATTGTAAATCAACTACACTTCAATAAAAAATACATCTGTTATCATAAAAATGTAAAAATTCTCATGACAACCTGGTCTTTTCACAGAGGATGGACTGGATTTATGGGCAGAGCTTGTCGGTGCAAAGAATCTGTTGGCTAGCTCACGTCAGCATTACTGAACAGGGGCAGCTTGTCTGTAATATATTTCCACGTAATTTATAGTTATTTGTTAAATTGGTATTTTTCAAAATTACTATTAGGTTACATCATATTCTCCCTGCACAAAAATGGATCGATTCAAAATGGATTAAATAAGGTAAATATTATAACTCAGAATAACAACACAAATGTGAATTGTGAACACGCAAATACAGAATGCAGATCTGCATGAACCGGGAAAAATGTATCTGTGAGTGGGATGATTCTCAAAATCAGCCTAAGAAGAATTGCAGATGGGAAATACAATAAAAAAAATTCAAAACCCTTAATTTTATTGGACCATTTGCAATCTCTTCCCAGTTTATTTTCTTTCAAAACTTTTCTGATAGCGGTGTAAAGCTGTTAATCTGTGCATATCATTTTCTAATGAAACACAGTGACCACCTGACAGACCAAGTTTTAATTTTCATCCCCTAAAGGTCACATAATGCCTTCCAACTTGAAATAAAGGAATTTTAGCACTAAAAGCGGAGATGAGACCAAAATGCATAGATTTCATTCAAAGTCACACTCTTTATAGCTAGATATCATTAATCCCACTGTCAAGGAAGAGCTGGTTGAACCAGCCACAAACATGAATGCCATGAAGTGCTGTGCAGGGAGAAAGCAGAACCAACTAGTGGCTAAACTCCTGTATTGGGTGACTCTGTAGGATGTCACAAAACTTATGTGGCATAAAATATGAGAAAGTACAGAAGGAGTTTTGCTTTATTGTTGGACAAATTTGCTGCATATAATGTATGAGTCAGCTCTTGAAAAAGATGTAGAACAGAAAATATGATGACACTTTGTTCTGCTTATCACTGAAAACTCATGCTGTGGAAGAAGAGGTTTTAAAAACTGTGTTATTGACTATTTTGTCAATAACAAATGATACAGACGAGACAATGCCATCAGGGCAGTGCTGATGGAAACCAGCTACAGAAAGACTGTACGGAAGTGACAGCCCATAGAAAACAGCTGGAGGTCAGAAATAGGCCTCTGGTCTTGGGCACTGAAGGAAGGAAGTTTTAAAAATACGACTGTATAATCAATGTGACCATGTATGCTACTCAGTGTATATCTTTTCAGCGAACTGGGAGAAGAGATGGGCACAGATGACAACTGCTGCTTTTCCATGTTCAAGTCTGCTGTCTCTCAAGGCGGAAGATGCTTATGTGGGTTTTAAAATGAGGGCTAAGAGAAAAACTGTCCTTCAAGCATGACATACTCATATCAGTACATTCCGTTCCTCTTGGTTCAAGTTGTCAGCCCAGGTGGTGAATCTGAAAGACATATTCTGCATATTGCAAAGCCTGAATCTATCACTCTAGGACTGAAATGTTATTCTTTGTAACGCTGAGCTAAGATATCATCGGATCCTCTAAAAGGCAAGAGTGGTGTAATGAATAGGTGACAGAATTTAACTCTTTGTCAAAAAAAGAAACTGATGATGTGTAACAAAGTGTATTTAAATAGCATGTCCAAAAGCTGAAAAAACAAAAAGAAATACTTTCCAGAGCTGATACAATCAAAGAGTAGATTAAAACTTTATCCTTTGTTCCCTCCTAACTTTTAAGGGTGAGATGCTCCTTAACCTAGCATTAATGCAGAACAGAAACTAGTCTTTAGTGAAAAAAATTCTCCATATTTTCTGGATCCTTTTTCAATCTGGATGTCCAAAACTACTTTGTCTGTATCAATGTCAATTTCCTGGTTGTGATGTTCTGCCAGAGCTTTTTGCAAGATGTTCCTTTTGTGGGAAACTGGGTAAAGGGATCTCTCATTATTTCTTACAACTGCATGTGAACCTACAATTATTTCAAAATAAAAAATTTTAATTAAAAAAGTTCACATCCATTCATGATAAAAACTCTTACCAAAGTGGGTATAAAGGAAACATATCTCAACATAATAAATGCTGTTTACAACAAACCTACAGCCAATATAATACTCAGTGGTGCAAAGCTGAAAGCCTTCTCCTTAAAATCTGAAACAAGACAAAGATGCTCGCTCTCACCACTTCTATTCAACATAGTATTGGAAGTCTTAGCAACAAGACAAGAAAAAGAAATAAAAGGTATGCAAATAGGAAGGGAAGTGGTAAAATAGTCATTATATGCAGATGACAGGATACTATATGTAGAAAATGCTAAAGATTCCACACAAAAACTACTAGAACCAATAAATGAATTCAGCAAGGTAGCAGGATACAAGATTAACATACAGAAATCGGTTGCATTTCTTTACACTAACAATGAAATATCAGAAAGGGAATGTAAAAAAAAAATCTCTTTTAAAATCACATCAGGGACTTCCCTGGTGGTCCAGTGGTTAAGACTCCAAGCTCTCACAGCCAAGGGCCTGGGTTCGATCCCCGGTCCAGGAACTAAGATCCTGCAAGCCACGTGGTGTGGGAAAAAAAATCACATCAAATAAAATAAAATACTTAGAAATAAACCTGACCAGAGAGGTGAAAGACTTATATGCTGAGAACTATAAAACATTAATAAAGGAAATTAAAGATGATTCAAAGAAATGGAAAGATATCCTATGCACTTGGATTGGAAGAATTAATATTGTTAAAATAGCCATACTACCCAAAGCAATCTACAGATTTAATGGGATCCCTATCAAAATACCCATGACATTTTTCACAGAACTAGAACAAATAATCCTAAAATTTGTATGAAACCATAAAAGACCCAGATTGTCAAAGCAATCCTGAGGAAAAAGAAGAAAACAGATGGCATAACCCTCTCAGACTTCAGACGATACTACAAAGCTATAGTAATCAAAACAGCCCGGTATTGGCACAAAAACAGACATATGGATCAATGGAACAGAATAGAGAGCCCAGAAATAAACCCACACACCTACAGTCATTTAATCTTGGATAAAAGAGGCAAGAATATACAACGGAGAAAAGACAGTCTCTTTAGCAAGTGGTGCTGGGAAAGCTGGACAGCTGCATGTAAATTAATGAAGTTAGAACATTCCCTCACACCTTACACAAAAATATACTCAAAATAGCTGAAAGACTTAAACATAAGACATGACACCATAAAACTCCTAGAAGAGAGCATAGGCAAAACATTCTCTGACATAAATCGTACCAATGTTTTCTTAGGTCAGTTTCCCAGGACAAAAGAAATAAAAGCAAAATTTTAAAAAATGGGACCTAATCAAACATACAAGCTTTTGTACAGCAAAGGAAACCATAAATAAAAGTCAACCTACAGAATGGAAGAAAATATTTGCAAATGATCAACCAACAAGGGCTTAATTTCCAAAATATACAAACAGCTCATACAACTCAACAACCAAAAAACAAACAACCCAATTGAAAAATGGGCAGAAGACCGAAATAGACATTTCCCCAAAGAAGACATATAGATGGCCAACAGGCGCATGAAAACATGCTCAATATTTCTAATTATTAGAGAAATGAAAATTAAAACTACAATTAGGTATCACCTCACATTGGTGAGAATGACTGTTATTAAAAAGACTACAAATAACAAGTGCTGGAGAGTGTGTGGAGAAAAGGGAACCCTCCTGCACTGTTGGTGGGAATGTAAGTTGGTGCAGCCACTATGGAAAACAGTATGGAGGTTCCTCAAAAGGCTAAAAATAGAGTTGCCATATGATCCGGCAATCCCACTTCTGGGCATATATCCAGACAAAACTATAATTCAAAAAGATACGTGCTCCCCTATATTCATAGCAGCACTATTCACGATAGCTAAGACATGGAAACAACCTAAATGTCCATCAACAGATGAATGGATAAAGATGTGGTACCAACATACAATAGAATACTACTCAGCCATAAAAAGAGAATGAAATAATGCCATTTGCAGCAAAACGGATGGGCCTAGAGATTATCATACTAAGTGAAGGAAGTCAGAAAGAGAAAGACAAATACCATATGATATCACTTGTATGTGGAATCTAAAATGACACAAATGAATTGATCTATGAAACAGACTCATAGACATAGAGAACAGACTTGTGGTTGCCAAGGGGAAGGGGATATAGGGGAGGGATGGATTGGGAGTTTGGAATTAGCAGATGCAAACTATTATATATAGAATGGATAAACAACAAGGGGGTCCTACTGTGTAGCACAGGGAACTATATTCAATATCCTGTGATAAACCATAATGGAAAACAGTACAAAAAAGAATGTATATATATGTATAACTGAATCACTTTGCTGTACAGCAGAAGTTAACACATTGTAAATCAACTATACTTGAATAAAATAAATTTAAAAAAGAATTAATTAGACAAGAAAAAAAAGTTCAAACAAATAACAAAAGTAACAATACCGTGATGAATATCCTTGTATCTAAATCTTTGTACAGCTCTAAGAGGGCTTCCTTAGGATAAACCCCTTCAAGTAGAATTGCTGGATCAAATGGTATGCAGATTTTTGCATCTATGTTCATAAGGGATATTGGCCTATAATTTTCCTGTCTTATAATTTCTTTGTCAAGTTTTCATATGAGAGTTATGCTGGCCTCATAAAAAAAAAATGGTGAGCCAAGATCACTGGATTATATCAATGTCAGTTTCCTGGTTGTGATGTTGTACTACAGTTATGCAAGATGTTACTATTGAGGGAAAGGCAGTGAAGGGTATACAGAAGTTCTATTATATCTTACAACTGTATGTGAATTTATAACTGTCTGAAAAAGCTTTAAAAGTTCAACATCTTATGATTAGAAAACAAAGACAAAAAGAAAATTCTTAGCCTTCTTGGCTTCTAAGCAAACTTCATTTTATAAAGGGTAGTGACCAAAATACTCTACAGGAAACCGAATATTACTAATTACTAACATTACTAATTATTACTAACATTACTAATTAGTTATGTTAGTAATATTTGTAATAATTAAATATTACTAACATTACTGGCATGATATTAAAAGTACCTCCTTTAAAATGAGAATCAAAATAAGGATATTTGCTATTGTCACTTCTGTTCCACATTGTACTGGTGGGCCTATCAAGACCCGTAAGGGCTTCCCTGGTGGCGCAGTGGTTGAGAGTCCGCCTGCCGATGCAGGGGACACGGGTTCGTGCCCCGGTCCGGGAGGATCCCACATGCTGCGGAGCGTCTAGGCCCGTGAGCCATGGCCGCTGAGCCTGCGCGTCTGGAGCCTGTGCTCCGCAACGGGAGAGGCCACAGCAGTGAGAGGCCCGCGTACCGCAAAAAAAAAAAAAAAAAGACCAGTAAAACAGGAAAAATAAAACATATAAGAATCATAAAAGAAGAAACAAAACTGTTGTTATGATCAAGTGATATTATTGTGCATACATAAAGTTAAGAACATCTATAGATAATTGTTTTGAAGAAGGTAGTTAATGAGTTGTGTCAAGAAAATCTCTCCTTGTTTCTTCCTTCTGCCAACTTGATTCATAGTCAAGCTGTAAGAGTACCACTCAGTATACAGCAACATTAGGAAAAGAAAACTCATAAAATAGGAAATTAAATTAGACAAAGAATCATGACCTCGTTCCTCAAAGTCCCTTAGGATCTCCATTAAAAATTCAAACTATGTCCTCATCCTCCTCTAAGTAAACGTGGACTGCTATTTAAGATTCAAAATTATTTCCTATTTAATTTTGTCATTTTTAATCTTTAATTATTTGAATTGTGATGATATTTAATACAATTTTGAAATTCACCTGTATGTAACTTCCCCTGCATTACAAATCATAGAAGCTTTTGTCTGAGGGCTTAACCTCCATTTATGACATTGCTTCTTTGCGGAAACACATGTGATTCCAAAGACTCCTTTGGAATTCACGCCACTTTGTAGTCCAAAGACCTTGGTGCGGGTGGGTCCTGAGGCCGCTCTCTGTGACTCTGTCTCTGAGATGTCACGAATAGCAAACGCAGAGGGCTCAAGCTTTCCAATGCTTTGTTTCCCAGATTTTTGCAAGTAACAGGTATTCATGAATGTGTATAGCAGGTTTAATAGTAGCCCCCCAAAATACATGTCCAAGTCCAAACCCTGGAGCTGTGAGTGTGACCTCATTTGAAAATAGGCTCTTTGCAGATGTAATAAAGTAAAGGATCCTGAGATGAGATGATCCTGGGTTATGTGGCGGGTGGGCGGGGTTTGCTTAATATCCAGTGAGAAGTGTCATAAGAGACACGAAGAGGTGGTCATGTGAAGGTGAGGGCAGACACTGGGGTGATGCTGTCACAGGTCAAGAGATGCCAGGAGCCATGAGACACTGGAAGGGGGAAAGGAAGGATCCTCCCCTAGATCTCTTGCGGGAAATGTGGCCCTGCCAATGCCTTGATTTCAGACTTCTTGGTTCCAGAACTGAGAGAGAAAGAATTTCTGTCGCTTTCAAGTCACCATGTTTGTGGTAATTTGCAGACCCAGGAAATGCTTCATGAGCTCCTCATACAGTTTTCTCGCGTTATTTCTTTTCATGGTCAAACCAAGGCCTGCCACCTCCTACAGCCTAGACTCTGCTGTGAGAGCCTGGATAGATGGACTTGTGCCAGGCATGGAGCTGTGTCTTTTAATTGAATCCTTGTAGCAAACCTGTGACCTGGTTATTAGGACCATTTAGAAATACGGTGAGTGACTAAGCTTTCGAGAGATGGAGTCACTTCCCCAAGGACACACAGTAATAACACTAACTACCACCCACTGAGCACCTGCTGCGTGCCGGACATGGCACTGAACTTTGCAAACACGCCTTCACTTATATCTCTAGCAACTGTCTGTACCATTCGTTCATTCCTGTAACACATTTTTGTAGAGTGCCTGCCATATGCCAGGTACTGTCCTAGATCCCGGGGATACAGCTGTGACCACGACAGCCGGTGATCCTTCCCCCACAGAGCTTGCTTTCTACATGCCGACACAGACAGGAAACGAATGACAGAGTCAAATATTACGTCTGGTGTCCAGAGCTATTGAGAAAAATCAATCAGGGAAGGGAGAAGGGAACGCTGGGATGGTGGGGGCAGGGATGCAGGGAGTTAGAGTTTTAAATAGTTTGGTTAGGGAAGGCCTCACTGAGGACAGGCTGAGAGTGTGAGCGGTGAGAGAGGAGGGCCGTGGGGAAAGCACCCAGCTTCATCTCGGCTTCACAGAAGATGCCGAGGCTCTGGGGGGTCCAGTGACCTGCCCACAACCACACAGCTCCTCCTCAGCATGGGACAATTGTGTGGAAGGGGCTTTAAAGACACTATTTAGGGACTTCCCTGGTGGCGCAGTGGGTAAGAATCCGCCTGCCAATGCAGCGAACACAGGTTCGAGCCCTGGTCCGCGAAGATCCCACATGCACCGGAGCAGCTAAGCCCGTGCGCCACAACTACTGAGTCTGCGCTCTAGAGCCCGCAAGCCACAACTACCGAGCCCACGTGCCACAACTACTGAAGCCTGCGCACCTAGAGCCCATGCTCCGCAACAAGAGAAGCCACTGCAGTGAGAAACCCATGCACCGCAACGAAGAGTAGCCCCCGCTCGCCGCAACCAGAGAAAGCCCGCGCACAGCTACAAAGACCCAACACAGACAAAAAAAAAAAGACACTATTTATAACCATTACAATACCCTGTCAGGTAATGATTATATTAATATTATATATTTTTATAGTGTATTTATAGATGTATTTCATAAAGTAGATTACTAATATAGATGAGGACCTCTCCTTAGAGGGGTAAACTGACCTCCAGGCAGTGGTCCTTGGCAGAGCCGGTGTCCCAGCCCAGGTCTCCACACACATGCCCTTTCCACTGCCACCTATGATGCCTGCCGACCGCCACCTCCCTGCAAAAGTCAGACACGAGGGTGGGCCCCTGGGTGTCAATTTCTGTGAGAGAAAGGATGTCAAAGCTGCAGAAATATCACAAAGCTCCCTGTCTCCTATCCAAAGAGGGTTATAATTCAGGGCCAGCTGTTCGTTTTTTTCTGTAAATTCTCTTGGGTTCCACTAATTTTACTGACCATTAGGGTGTAAGGGTTGGGAGTAGGTGCAGGTTTAATACTTATCCTATCATTTTCCTGCCTAAGGAATCAGTTACTTTCACAAACGCTTTCTTGATTCCATATGAAGCTAGTCTTTGAACATATTTAAAAAAACAGTTCTGTTGATGGTAATTTATCTGTTCAACATTTGTCTGTCTCAAACTGTGGGAGTTTGCCACCTAGCGGCTTCATGCTGAAATTACTTTTCCTTTGGGGTTCAAAGTTGGATAGATTGTTTCTTCATTTAGAAACAGAAAATTATCAGAGTTGTGTGAATGAGCAAACCTTTCTTATTCAAAAACTCAAGCTTAAACAGGAACTCTCCATGCACAGAGAACTAGACTGTAGGAGAATTAACAATTTAAGTACACATTTCCTGGTGTTACTGAACCTCTAATGATTAAATTGTCCATGCTTTTCTGAAAACATTTAAGTAATTGTGAGATTGAGAAATAATGAGCGTCTAGCAGGTTTCAACCATGGAAAGCCCCAGTTATATGACTCTTAGTTTTAAATTCCTTCTGGTGAAAGTACAGATAATATTTCTCAGGACATGCAAGTCTAGGGGTAAGAATGTGGTCTCATAAATAGTTAAAAAAAAAAAAAAAAAAAAAAGGTTTGTCCACTTGTCTCCCATGTGTTATTGTGGGACCTCTGGTTTACTCTTAACCCCCTCTACACCCCCAACTAGGACGGAGAGTTTCTGGGAAGTTGTTGTTCCTGTGCTTCTGATCACAGGAGTTTCTGTGGTACAGAGGGTCCCAGAGCCAGAGCCCCTGGAGCCGACCCTGGGCAAGTTGTTAATGTCATCGTGCCTCAGTTTCCTCATTTGTCAGAGTCGTTGTGAGCCGATTTATGCAACGTGTCTAGCGCAGTGCCTGACACACCTCAGAGCCACGCACGGGTTTGCTGTTAGGATTCTGTCCACCGTAGTGCCTGCCGTTTTCTTCCTCTGGCTCATTCTATGTCCAGCTTCTGTAGTGAGGTCGGCTGTGAGGCCTCCGCTGCTAGGAGGCCCTGTGGAGATGGCTCAGCACATGGTGTCACCTGCTGGATTGCTCAGGGCTGTCTGCAGTCACACAGGGTGGGTGCGCTGTTGCCCTGAGGATGCTCCCTACGTCCCAGCAGCCGAAACCGCTGACACCTTTGATGGTCAGAGCCTCCGAGGTGGATGGGTTGCACTCCATTCTCTGGCCAAAACTTTCGCATCACACTCTGTCGAACTGGATCCCAAGTGGTGCTGCCTTGTGCTCCTGCTGTCTTACTGACATCTTTATGACATGAGCGCTTCCTTTCCCCAGGAGCCACGGACAATTGCTGCACACTAAAGCATTTAGAGGGCGTGTAGCATCGCGTTCAGGAACACGGTACCTCTTTGGAAGTAAACTGGTTGGGCTCAGACCTCTGCTATTTGCCATCTGTGTCATTGGAGGCAACTTACTCTGAGCCTCAGTTTTCTCATCTGTAAAATGGGAATAAAATTAGTACTTTCCTTATAGGGAAGTGTAGTGAGTTCAATATTGTATCCCCCAAATTCACAACTGCCTGGAACATCAGAATGTGACTTTATTGGGAAAGTGAGTCTTTGCAGATGTAATTAGCTAGGGATCTTGAGAAGAAATCCTCCTGGATTTAGGGTGGGCTCTAAATCCAATGGGAGTGTCCTTATGAGAAGAGGAGAGGACACAGAGAAACACACAGAGAAGAAGACCATGTGAAGACAGAGTCAGAGATTAGGAGAGATGCTGCCGCAAACTGAGGAACGCCTGGGGTCACCAGAAGCTGCAAGAGGCAAGGAAGGACCCTCCCCTGGAGCCTTCAGAGGCAGTGTGGCCCTGCCAGCACCTCAATTTCAGACTCCCAGTCTCCTGAATTGTGAGACAATACGTTCCTGTTGTTTTGAGCCACCAAATTTGTGGGAGTTTGCTATTGCAGCCACAGGAAACTCATACTGGAGGTCCCAAAGGTTAAACAGTCACTGGGTAGAAGGTCTTTAATACTGTTCTCTGCATGAATTAGCAATAAATAAATGTCAGCTGTCTGTCCTTTTGGGGGCCAGTTAGGGTCACGGGTAACAGCGTGGGCAGGAGCTCCCAGACCGGGGTGGCGACATGGCTCGGTGACTTCCCAGCTGGGTGACTTCAGGGAAGTTAGGCAATTTCTGAAGGTCTTCGTTTCCTTGCGAATGAAACGGGTACTAATAGTCGTAGCTTTTAAGGGTGACTGAAAAGCTTTTCAGGGTGACTGAAAAGCTACAGATGGCAGAAGCAAGCACTCCACACCACGTGGGCACAGCATCATAACACGGGCCCAGTGCGGCTGATCACGTGTGTGTGACTTGCTTGTCCCTGTTAGGATGGTTTATTTCCAGAAGCCTCCTGGGACCCACATGCAATAAGGTCCTGGAGGTCCTGCCTTATGAGTCCTCCAGACCTGCTGGAATCTGGGGTAAGCATAGTTCAGACCCAAACCAGGGTCTCCATGGTACAAACAAAGTGCATTTCTTGTTTAAGAATTACGGGTCATTAAGAAGTAGGCGTTGTTACCATTGAGTTACTCTGAGAAGTGCCCTGCGTTGGGAGTTGGGGGGACTGAGTTGTAGCCCCAGCGCCATGGCTAACTTCTTGTCTGGCTTTGGTCCATCAGGGTTCACTCACATCACTGTGGAGTGATGTCGCTGGACTAGATGGTCTCTGAGGTCTCTTCCCACTCTGCTGTCCTCTGGCTCAAGCAGGAAGCAGTGGTTCCTGCAGGACTTGATGACAAGGTCTTTCAAGCAAGGAACGTAAAGCTGATGCTTAAGGAAATCTTAGCTGCCCTTGACATCCATCCTGAGTCCAAACTCCAGACAACAGCTGGCAACTCACTTGCTAATCATCTGCCTGCGTACTTAGCAGATGGCTATTGAATTGCCATCTTGAGATCACTCCAACTGGCAGGCCAGGTAAGTGCATGAAGGAACGATTCTGCTGTGAACAAAATGACATGGTTTTTATGCCTCCGGCAGTGTCTCCTCCAGAACCAGAAGTCTTTGAGGTTTCTGTAAATAAAATGTGAACCGAACACATGCAGCTGGAGTTGTTTAAGCCGCAGCTGGGATGCCCTGGGATGCGGTACAATGAATTGGAATATTTGTATGGTGGGGGAGTGTTAAGTGCTGGCTCTGCTCCTGGGCTATTTTGGGGAAGCAACATAACATCTCTGAGCCTCAGTGCCTCATCTGTTTAATGAAACTCAAATTCCCACCTATATTGGTTTGGATTATTTTGGCTGCATGAAACAGGAAATCTGACTCAAATTGGTGAAAAAGGAAATGTAGACCCTCCTGTAAGAGAGACTTCTTATAAGAATTGCCTCATATCCAACCAGCAGGCTTTCCCAGGAGAGGAGAAGGGGTTGACTAATCAGGATCTGCCTCTGGACCAGGGAATACGGTCTGTACCCACTGACCGTACCCACTGTACCCACTGTACCCACTGACAGCATTATCAAATGCTGCTTGGTAACAAAAGCTTATCACAGTTTTAATAATAATTTTTAAAAAAAAGCTAAAAAAAAAATCATTGTGCCATTTCCACTGGCACGATGATTTGTATAACTGTGCTCAGGAATACCGCTGAATGACAAAATGCTCATTAGTCACATGCTTGGGGCACAGCAGCAAAACCCAGCAGCTAACTGTGCTGCCACCAAAACACCCATTAACAGCTGAAATGAGAAAAACTGAAAGAAAAGCTCTGTTTAATGTCAGCATTTCTGTACACTTTGTGTCATTTTGCAAAGTAAAAAAAATTGTTTTTGCTTAGTATTATTTTTATCTTGAATTTGTGTGGAGGTGTTGTAATGTTTTCATGCTCAGGGGTGTTGATCCGTAAGTTTCCCAAACTGGAAAATATTATAGGTATTTATCAAGATTGAAAGGAACCAATGAAATCGGACATCCCTTTATTTTTTGGTTAACTTTTTTTATATGATAATCATGCATTTTTTCTGCATTTCCGAGTCTGATGATAGATTCAATGCAAAACTGACTCTCAAAAGGGAACTGCCTTTCTACCACGCCTATCAGTGACATCTCCAGTTGAGAGGCAGAAAGCTTTGCCTTTGGTTTGAACATTCCTATCAATGATTTGGATAAAGAAACAGAGGAAATGACAATCAAATGTGCGCCTATGAGACAAAGATGGGAAGAAAGAGCTAATATTATAGAGAGGAGTCTTCAGAATCAAAATGACTTCAACAGGCTGAAATGCTGAACTGAAACCAATAAAGTGAGATTCAGAAGATAAATAGTTTAGCACTTAATTTAAAATTTTACTAAGTAAGGGACTTCCCTGGTGGTCCAGTGGTTAAGACTCCGCCTTCCAATGCAGGGGGTGTGGGTTTGATCCCTGGTCCGGGAGCTAAGATCCCACATGCCTCGGGGCCAAAAAACCAAAACATAAAACAGAGGCAATATTGTAACACATTCAATAAAGACTTTAAAAAATGGTCCACATCAAAAAATCTTAAAAAATTTTTTTTTTGCTAAGAGGGAAAGGACCTGGTATTTTAGCTTGTCTCAAGTCTGCTATGAGTAGGCAGCTAACGAAGGCCACGTGGTCACAGCCAGCATTAGGTGGAGTGGGGTGCCGATTCTGTATCTGGCGCCTCTCAGATAACACTGGCCACAGTATTTTACGGAGGGCATTGACAAACTGACGAAATTAGGCAATAAAATAAAAATTTATGATTTTTCCCAGCATGAGCAAACTACTCTACTAAACCCTTAGTATATCTTATTTCTGATTTCCACAGAGATAAACACATATTATTGTCCATATTTTACAGAAAAAGAAATTAACCAGAGAGGTTGTCACACACTCTCTTCTTCCCTTCCCAACCTCCCCTGACCAAGTTAGAAAGTCTAATTTGAGGTTATGTGCTGTTTTCCTTAGGCTGGGAATGTCCCCCTGAAGGGTCCAGGGCTTGGAACAAATTCTGCACATCATACTGTAGGAGATCAGGATATGCCACCCCACGTATGCCACTTTGGCAGAGGGATTATTTTGAGCTGAAGACAACTGAGAAGCAGCAGATGCCCCTGCACGCACGCTGCCTCCCTCCACAGCCCCATTTACCTAAAATTCAGCTTCGGTTCTTCGTCACTGGAGACCCCTATCAGCCCAGACATGGCATGGAGAGAAATCTACACAACGGACATTATTAAATAGTCTTATCTTCCATTAGTTTCCCTCATGTATTTACCTTCCCACAGTTTGCTACCCCTACAAGCCTAAACCCCTTTTCCTTTGTCTTGTCATTTCTCTACAAATTTATTGTTCTTTGTTAAGATGCTTTATAAGCCCAAGTTCTAAGCACCCCTTTGAGTTACTCATCCCTGAGTTTGTTTCAGGTGTATCTGTGCTGCAGGTTAACTGTTTTATTTGTGTAAATTTCTTCTTTCTCTTCTTAATTTCTTGTTAATAATTTGTCAGTTTAATTTCCAGGGCCCCAGCTGGAGAACCTAGGAGAACAGAGGAAATGTTGATTTCCCGTCCCCTACGGATGCCATATGTTTAATGGGAAAGGTGAAATGTACAAGGCCAGGATCCACAAGAGTTGAGAGGGCAGGTTCCCATCTTCCCATCATCCCATGGAGAGGAATTCTGGGGTGTCTATGTTCCAGGGAGCGACCACCCTCAACTACTCTCTCCCCTCTGGAAGGGTAAATATTAGAGAAATGTTGTCTGAGGGAGAAAAATCATTCTAATTTGGATTGAGATTCCGCATGTCTGAGGGTGCTCTTAGCGTGTGCTCCCAACGGATTTAGCTGGTATGTAATTCTAGGTTGGAAATCATTCCCTCTGACATGTGAAGGCAATGCTCTCAGTGTTACTTTTAAGAAGTCTGAAGTCACGTAGGTCCCTGTGTGCGTGTGTGTGTGATATTCCCTTCCCTCTGTCCTCCACCTCCCACCCCCCGTAAGCTTGAAGAACCCACTCTTCGGCCCCGCTTCTCTGAAGGATGAGATGCCTCTGTGTGGGTCACCTGCATCTGTGTTGAGGGGTGTGAGATGCACTTATGTGTCTGGTTTCTGGAAATTTTCTTTCCAATTCTCTACCTGGAGGGAGAAGCCTGGTTGCCAGCCTTCTGGGAGTTAGTGGAGTCAGGGAGGAAATCTAGGGTGGGAGGGGTTTGAGAACAAGAATCAAGCTTCCGTAGTCTGTAGGTAAGCATTTACTTACTCTGCCTGTTTTTTCGGGGGTACCTGGTGCTACCAATTCCTGAGTCTTCAGAGGATTTTGCAGTGCAATGTGTTGCCTCTCTGATCTTCCTGTGGCTTCCCAGCCTCCAGGATGATCTTGACCCCCAATTCTTTGGTTTTTTTCTGTCTCTCTTTTAAAAATCTCATTCATTAGCATTGTGGCAAGGAGCAGAGGTAAACGATCTGCTCATTTCTTCACAATTAAAGGCAAATCTAAGCTCTTTACTTGTGTGAGCTCACTGAGCTTCCTAACTATCCCATGAGGTGAGGGTCATTACTCCATTCTTACAGATGAGGAAACTGAGGCATTCGTGTGCATAAGAATTACCTGGAGGGTTGTTAACGCACAGATTACTGGGCTGCACCTGTCAGAATTTTTAGGGACTTCAGTACCTCTGGGATGGGACTGGAGTATCTGGATTTCTAACAATTTCCCAAGTGGATGATGAGTTTTCCAACAATGGGTGATTTCATCTCCAAGCAGACATTTGGCAATGTCTGGAGACCCTTTTTTTCCCAGCTCTATTGAGACATAATCGACATATAACACTGTAAGTTTAAGGTGTGCAATGTGATGATTTGATACATGTATATGTTGGGAAATGATTACAATAAGGTTAATACACCCTTCACCCTCACATAATTACCATTTTGTGGTTGTTGTGGTGAGAACGCTAAAGCTCTACTGTCATAGCATCTTTCAAGGGTACCAAGCAGTATTGTTAACAATGGTCACCACACTGTACATTAGATCTGGGGAACTTATTCATTTTATAGCTGTAAGTTTGTACCTTTTGACAGACACCTCCCCGTTTCCCCGTCCCCTCAGCCCCTGGCAACCAACATTCTACCCTCACTTTCTATGCGCTTGATGGTTTTAGGTTCCACACCTAAGTGAGATCATATGGTACTTGTCTTTCTTTGTCTGACTTATTTCACTTTGCCTAGTGCCCTCAAGGTTCATCCATGTTGTTGCAGATGACAGGATTTCCTGCTTTTTTAATGGCTGAATAGTGTTCTATTGTATACATACACGTACCACAATTTTCTTTATCCGTTCATCTGTCGTTGGACACGTAGGTTGTCTCCCTATCTTGGTTATTGTGATAACACCACAATGAATGTAAGAGTGCAGATATCTCTTCAAGATCATAATTTCATCTCCTTTGGATATATACCCAGAAGTAGGATTGCTGCATCATATGGTAATTCTACGTTTTGAGTAACCTTTATATTGTTTTCCACAGTGGCTGCACCAATTTACATTCCCACCAAGAGCATACCAGGGCTGTGGAGACATTTTTGATGGTTATAACTAGGGGACAGTGCTACTGGCGTCTAGTGGGTAGAGGCTGGGGATGCTGTTAAATATCCTACGATGCTCAGGACAATCCCCACAGCACAGAGTTAATCAGCCCTGTGTGTCAATAATGCCAATTGGAGAAACACTGATGGGGAGTGAAGCTGACCAGTCAACAGGCCCTGTCTTTGATATGAAAATTCTAGTTACCTTTTCTATTACCTCCCCTTAAAATTTGACCAGATAGTTGATGAAAGACTGCAACATGCAAAAGAAACATCTATACTGATTAATATAAAAATAATGCCTAGGGCTTCCCTGGTGGCGCAGTGGTTGAGAGTCCGCCTGCTGATGCAGGGGACATGGGTTCGTGCCCCGGTCCGGGAAGATCCCACATGCCGTGGAGCGGCTGGGCCCGTAAGCCATGGCCGCTGGGCCTGCGCGTCCGGAGCCTGTGCTCTGCAATGGGAGAGGCCACAACAGTGAGAGGCCCATGTA
>NW_006797698.1:3493818-3496178 GCF_000442215.2 Lipotes vexillifer
GGGAGGCCCTGGTACAGAAAAAAAAAAAAAAAAAAAAAAAAAAAATGGCCTGAAGAATAGAGATAATCCAGGGAAGAAAAGAGAATTAAAAACACATATACATACCACCATCGGCAGCAACTTCAGCGTCTCTTCAGAGAGATCTGAGAAGATATTTGTCTCTGTACAAAATGTCACAAAAAAGGAACAATTAGAGAGTGGAAGATGTCCTGGAAATGAAAAACATACCTGCCAAATGTGAAATTCAATAGAAAGAGTGGGCTGGCTTTTCTCTGTTTGTCCTCCAGATCCGTGCCCTGTTCTTTTCTGCCTTGATGTACGCCTGGCACGCTGACGCCTACAAATCACAGCACCTGGATTCTGTGGCATCTGACTTCTGGTGGGGTGTAGACCGTGAAAGGAGCTGCCGGTGATCAGAGGCAGGTGCCTTCATTACTCCCATATTCCACCTGCCTACTTGGTAATTTACGTGTAACCCCCAAATCAACACTTTTGTCACTTTCCCCCTCGTTTTTGGACAGAGTGACTAAGAATTTTACTTGCCCGACATATACATTCACAGCTGAGGTCCAACCAGGACATCCTTGTTTAAGCTTTTAACTATAAACAAGTGTCCTTTTCATGGTCTATTTAGTGTCACGATTTCACATTTTTGTGCTTTTGGTTGGTGATTTTGCTGTTTCAAATGGCCTCCAAGCAGAGCGCCGAAATGCTGTCTGTTGTTCCTGAGCACAAGAAGGCGAGCGTGTCTTACAGAGGAAATACACGTGTTCGATGAGCTTTGTTCAGGCGTGAGTGACCGTGCTGCTGGCTTTGAGTTCAATGTTAATGAATCAACAACGTATAGGAAATAAGAGGTCTTTAAACAGAAACACACATGAAGCAAGGTTATGTATGATATGTTGACTACAGTGTGGCCAGAGGCTTGCAGGAACCTAACCTGTTATTTCTCCTAGGCACAACGGTTCCATATTCACAACTTCAGTGTTTGTGGTGACTCTACAGAAAATAATTACTGGATCAACCTCCTACATCCCTCCTCAGCCCTCCTCTGCTGAGCTTGGTTCTGGAATGGCTGCTTCTCTTCCTATGGCCACAGCTCCTGTCAGATGGCCCTCTTTCGGGACTACTGCACGTCTGATTCCCGCAACATCACCTCCTCCTGTCACCCTTCCAGGCTCCGGGCAGGTGGTGCTTGACACTGGGCTACACGAGCCTCTCCATCCTTCAGTGGTTCTTTAACACTGACCACTCCTCTGTAAATGTTCCTTATTATTGTGTCCTCAGTCATCTTTTTGCACGTGCCATTTGTTTCCTGCCAGGATCCTGATGATCCAGTTGGACAGAAAATGTGCTCTAGTAATTCTCTCATATGTAGAACAAAAACGTAGTGAGTTTTTTTTTTGTTTGTTTGTTTTTAATAAGGGAAAGAAAAAAGTTATATAGAATCAGTCCAGGAGCTAGATTCCTGACTAACAGGAATTCCAGATAGAGGGAGGACAGCTAACAGAGAATTGGAAAATATCATCGATATGAGAAGATTTCACAGAATTAAAGGAGAACAGGAATGTTCTAAATGAAAGATCCAAGCAAAGCAAATGCAAAAAAACCCACAAACCCCTCATTTAGCTATTCAGGGCACTGCATATAAAGAAAAGATACCAAAAAGTTTCAGAGAGAAAACAGAAGATAACCTACAAAGGAACAGGAATCACACTAGCAGTTGGTATCTCATGAACAGCCACAGATGCTATAAGCCATAGAACAAGCTGTCAGATTCCTGAAGGGAAATGATTTCAATTCTAATCTGAATCATCAAAGGTAAGAGAAGAATGAAATATTTTTAAATAATCAAAACCTCAACATATTGACTTTTCAAGCACTAAATACCTTTTCTTAGGATGTTACTTGTGGGTGTAGTACAGCAAAATGAGAGCATAAAACAATAAAGAATAACACGGGTTTTAGGAAACAGTACATTCAATCCAGAAGAGTCGTGGAGAAAAGTTCCAAGTCGACAGCTACAGAGAAGGTCTAGAGAATCAGTCCATATTAGCAGAGGAGCATGGAGACCACCAGAGGATGCTCTTCTAGAAAAAAAGGAGATAACTTGATAGAATAAATGTATGAGCAATAGCTTGGAATAACCTGGCTATCATCAAGCTACAGAATGAAGAAAACAGTCAGTAATTCCAGGAAATAATAAATTAGATAAGGGAGGCACTAATGAGATGAAAGAAAACCAAACCATGGCATGATTTGGAAAAACTGGAGTAAACTATGGAGCAGTCAAGCAACCCTGAAGCACAACAACTCCTGCAAGTGCGAAGCTGCCTGACTGGCCAAACTTGCAGAGGTTC
>NW_006797698.1:3496300-3511677 GCF_000442215.2 Lipotes vexillifer
TCAGCAGGTGGGGAGACCGCGAGCCCAGAGGGACTGAGACGTTTCATCAGCACAGCACAGCAGGCCGCAGAGCTTCCTGGTTGGTTGGTTCCCTTTGCTCCACCTCCCAAGCCCCAGCTCACGGGGGCAAAAGGTGGAGTGGGCTCAGGTGGGTGCCGTACACACAGTGGGTTGTGAACAGCAAGGAGCACGGAGACCGGGAGACGCTGATCTTCGGTGGGAACTGCCATCAAACCTGTCCCCTTTCCTTCTAGGGGGAGACAATAGCCTGGAGTCTCTCAGGGGAGGGAAGGGGAGACAATAGCCTGGAGTCTCTCAGGGGAGGGAAGGGAGAAGTGTCCAGCTTCATTACTCTAGAATGGCTCTGGAGAGAGACATCTCTACATCAAGGGGAGGAAATCACCATCTTTATTAAGGAATCTGCCCTCTACCCTGGAGGGATACACTGTCTTTAGATTCCAAGGCTGTCTGTGAGGCAAACATCCTTGAACAAAGCTGTTGGTTGCCCTTTGCCCAGGAGATATTTCTGGTGCAGACACCCCAGACTTATCTCCCCACATATGCAAAAGGAGGCTGCATTTGGACTTGATGCTGGGTCTGTTCTCCTTTGTGTAAAGAAGGAGTTAGCGTAGAGAAGGAAGCGTGATCATAGCCCATCACCGGATGCTGCAGTAGTTATATTTACATAGCTGTGATCGACATGATTTTCAAATTCAGAATCCATCTATAGACAAATCTTGAAAGTCTCATCAATGGTTACCATAAAGACTGTAAGTGTCGATAACGTAAAAATAAAAGCCAAGCTCACAGAGACTGAGAGGCTGGAGCACGGGGAGGAGAGATTGAGAAAAGGGTGGGCGTGCTAATGCCTCACTTCACAAGGCGAGGGAGAGAGGAATGATCGTTTTTAATGGTAACGCGAGCTACCAGCCGCTGAATGCGTGCCATGGGCTGTGTGTCAACACTGTTCTAAGTGCTTTTCTTGTGTTAACTTTTTCATAACAAACTTATTAGCAACAAACCTTTGAAGTAGGCACTAATATATATTAATTCCATTTGAGAGATGAGGAAAGTGGTGTAGATGGTCATGCTGATGAAGAAATTGTGGGTTTACTGTGCTATTTGAAATCTCAGAGGAGACAATTGGAAGACACAAGAGTTAGGAGAGTGAGATGGACCTAGAGATTATCATACTAATTGAAGTCAGACAGAGACAGACAAATATCATATGATATCACTTTTTCGTGGAATCTAAAAGAATGATGCAAATGAACTTATTTATAAAACAGAAACAGACTCACGGACATAGAAAACAAATTTCTGGTTACCAAAGGGGGAAGGGGTGGGGAGGGATAAATTAGGTGTTTGAAATTAGCAGATACACACTACTATATATAAAATAGGTAAATAACAAGGACCTACTGTATAGCACAGGGAACTCTACTCAATATTTTTTAGTAATCTATAATGGAAAAGATTCTGAAAAGGAAGAGATATATGTATATATATACATATATAACTGAATGACTCTGTACACTTGAAACTAACACAGCATTGTAAATTAACTATACCTCCATTAAAAAAAAATTCATTCACCTTAAAAAAAGAAGAGTCAGGTGGGTGATGCGGGGTGGGTAGGACAACCACTGGGACATGTGGGCCATGGAGCAGGGGCAGCCTGCCCACTGTGGCCCTTTTCACAGACAGTGGGCTGCCCAAGGTGGGTGCGAAGGAGGCTCAGTGAAAAGGGAGGGTGTTCTGGAAGGTGCCTACTGTGGAGTGTTGTGAACGAGGGTGTTGATAAGACTTTACAGTTTCACCTGAGGCTACTCTTCTGACTCCCAGCTCCCAGGTGGATTGGAAGGTGATGGATGGAGGGATGGATATAGAGATATACACACATATTCACATACATGCAGAGCACACAGAGACGGAACTTCCTATTTTAGAAGAGAGTAGTGCCCACATTTTTGAGCCAAGTATTCTTGGTTTGTATTAATATTCCATCCACTGCCTTTCTGGTTGTACTCCTGTCTTTGACTCCTCAGTCACTGGCTTATATTTATTGTATTTGCTTCTATTTGCATGATTATATTAACAGCGTTTCCATTTCCACCTTTGAATATGTGATAAACATAGTTCCTTGATTTTTCTACTTTTAATGCTGTTTAATGATGCAAAACATCGATTACGTTGAAATTACAAATCACCTATATGAAAAAGGTGGAAAAAATGAAACCTCCGAATTCCACACAATTTTTTTCTTTATCGAAAGAAGGGGAAGATTTGTTCCCTGTTTTGTGGTTTCACAGTTATGAGCATCTTTCAAGAACAAAAAAAATCAACAAACCCCACCAGGACAGCATGTTTATCTTTTAGGATGCCCTCCTGAAATGGAACTACGAATTATTTAATCTTATGCATGTGAGCGCTCGTACCCTGTGGAGGGGAGCATTGCAGCCCTGTGTCCAGGATAAAATCGACCCTGAAGGACAGTTCGTCTTGCCCTTCCTCACGGAGGGCTCAACCAGAGAAAAAGCGGGGTGTTCAGATTGCAGTGAGATGGGCAGTTGCAGCCTCCTTCTGCAGTTCAATGAGAGGCCAGGGGACCGGGCCCAGCGCTGGTCCACAACCCCCTCACTGTACCTGCCTCGGGGGACCCTGGGTTTCAGCTGCAGGAAGGGTTAATCCATTACTGGCCCTTTTCCAAAGCTCACACCAAATGCTGGACCAGATCAACAGGCCCTGAAACACTCAGGTCTGGAGTAAAAGAGAGGGAGCCAGAAGATGCCTTAACGGAACAAGGCTGGAAGTGCTCAGGAGGCGAGTGTAGGAAGTAGAGGCCCGATACCTAGAGATGATCCTACGAAGTGAAGCAAGTCAGAATGAGAAAGACAAAGACCATACGACATCACTTATATGTGGAATCTCAAATATGGCACAAATGAACTTACCTATGAAAGAGATTCAGAGACTTGCGGTTGTGTAAAAATCTGGAAACATTCAGTCCATAACACCTGTACTTACTCTACCAGATCTCCAAATGTATGACTCTTTCAGGGCTCAGTATCAAACCCTCTTCTTTCATCTAGCTATAAACAATCCCTAGAGATTTACCATATAGATAGTACTCCTATCTATATGAGTATATATGATTTCAGTGATTTTGTATATAGATGTATATATGATAATTCTATATACATGAATCACAAATTTATATCTCCAGCTCTGTGTTCCCAATTTGTATAACCAGCTACCTATTGAATATCGTATAGGTGTCTTGAATGTAGTGGGTCTAAACGAAGCTCTTGATTTGCAAATCCTCCTACCCCCACGACTTGTTTCTCCCCTTCAATCATTCCAGACTAAAACCGTGGCATGATCTTACATCTAGGATATAATATAATTTAGCTAATATGCCCTTTAATATTAGGCTTTTAACAGGATGTCATTTTTTTTTCTCCTATAAAATACACCTTAAATTTCACCTTTGTGCATAAAGCTTTGTTAGCATTTCTGGTGATGTCTTTTGAATAAATACCTAGACAAAGAATCAGGTTCTTCCTGATTTACTGGGCCGAGGGCAAAAGTATAAATGTGTCTAAATATTTAAAAGGTATAAGTCGAGTAAACAGATACTTAAACTATGTTGTAGCCTTCTACTTTGACAAATATATCTTCATAATGACCTGAAATGCCAGGTTCAAGTTGAGAGTTTTAGATTCCTTGGAGTTCTGTGATTGAACATCCTGGTGTGAGGAGAACAGGGCCCTGGCTCTGGCACGTGCCCTGACCCCCTCCCGTCCCTGCTTTGTCTTCCTCTGTGAGGGGCTTGTGTGTGTGTGTGTGTGTGTGTGTTCACAACCCAGGCTGCACACTCCAGCTCCTTCCTTCCCAGCAAAAGTTCACACCCTGGCTACCCTTAGGGTGGCCTGCTCAGCCCTGGAATCTGGCTGGGGGCTGTTTGGGGCAGGGGTTGCAGAGTTCCTGGGCCCTGGAGCGGGTTCCAGAAGGTGAGGTGAAGCTTGGGCACGTTCCCTAAGCTCCGTGGGCTCCTGGAGACCGCACGAAAAGAGGGTGAGAAAAGAGGTCTCTCTAAACTGCAGGCTCAGGGAAAGGGCCCCTCTCCAACACTGAGTCAGTCTGAGAGGAAGTCCAGATACCAAGTGTTTGACCATCTTCCAAGTTGCTTTCCAGAAAGACTGGACCAGTTTATAGGCCTCTCTGTTAGCAGGACACTGGAATTTCCAGGCTTCTGCTCGCTGTGTGGCCTTGGGCAAGGGGAGTATGCTCTCCAGGCCTCGCTTTCCTCATCTGTAAAATAAACTCCATTCTGGCTCTAACCTTCTCTGGTTCTCTGAAGCCAAGCCTTGTGTTTTAACCATTCATGGCCTGAATTTCTGCAACGTCCCGTGGTCTGTCATGGTCTCTCCAATGCTTGTGTCTAAACACACGTGTGTGTCCTCATGAGCACCAAGGCTCACAAAAGAAACTCCTGCGAGGCCAGGAGCCAGCATCTGGGACCAGGCAGGCTTTCTGCTGGCTTGACCAGCCCACTAAAGGTTCAGGAAAACAGCGGCCTCTCACTTGCAATCCAGGCAACTTTGATTCCTCCTTTTAAGTGTTTTCTCTCCTCTAGCCATCTGTCATAAAATTTACAGCTGTAAAACCAGGAAGTCACACCCTCTCTGGTTCCAGGATCACTAAATCCTTAGTGTCTCTGTGGTTTTCCGGAAGATTTTACTACATTTCACCGCAAGGAGCTGCCCCATGCTTATTTTTTACCTCACCTACTCTGCTCCAAACATAAAGGAGAGATTTACCTTCAAACCTAGGGACATTTTTAGGTCACTTGGGGCTACATATGCAGGGCTTTATAAAGGAACACTTTTTGTTTCCTGAAGATGGCGCTGTAATTTTACTTCTGTTCCACAAACGCTTCGTCACACACGGAAATGTGCCCTTCTGTGGAGCAGGTGCAGCCGCAGATTCGTCTAAGTGAAAAATGTCCAACAATATAACTGTGTGAACAGAAATGCCTATGTGGAGACGCAAAATTGGTAAGAATAAGCATTTGGAAAGGGAACTCATGATCAGTTTATGTTTTTTCCCTAAGGTGTTGCTTTTTAAAAACCCCTTCCTCAAGGACCTGGAGCTGCATCCTACAGATAAACCAAAGTGAAAAATAATCAAGCGATCAGAAAAGAACCGAAGCAACCCCACTTTGCTCTGTTTTCAATTCTCTGGCCTCTACCACCTTCATGTCACTTAAGTAAGATCTGAATCAAACATGATTTATTGCATATTGATTATTTCAGATGGAGTGAAATCTCAATTTAACTCAAATGTCCTTACAACGTCTGCCCAAGAAAAGTGGGCACCCCTTCACCACTTTCCTCACATCTTACCCGTCTAAAGAATCCCCCTGAAGCCTTGCTGATCTGTCTTCAGACTCTGGTGGCAGTTAAGACACTTGGGCTGCAGGACCCAGTGATAGATCAGACCCCTAATTCCAGTGAAAACCCGAGTGGCCAGAGGCTTTGAGCAGCTGGGCATCTTGAGGCCTGTTCTCTACCCTCTTAAGACAAGTAGTGGGGAGCCTGGCCCCCTTCCTCCACCAAAGGAGGCCATGTGCCCTTGAAAGAAAATGCTCTTTTCCAGAAAATTTCAAATCTATCTAGATGCCAGAACAACTTGGAAGTTCTGAGCTCTTTGGGACCATCATCATACAATGTAGTAAAATATATATTAAAACAAAAATAATCAAACAGATAAGTTTGTGCTCAGTTGAGATGGTATCTTGGCCTACGCTCCAGAATAGAGAACATTAACATAACCAAAGGTTTAATAAAAATTACTAGAAAAAAGCCTTGCAAAAAGGATAAAATCTATCTATTTTACATTGCCATCAGCCTAGACCTGCAGAATGTGTGAAGGGGCTCTGTGTAAGCTAGGCCTCCCCGGTGCAGGCTCACTGTAGGGCACCCACGGCCCAGGAGTAGTGGGGTTTGATTGGCTTTAAAGCATTTTCTATGTGACAGCCGTTGATGCTCTCAACCACTCCGTGATGGTTAGTTTTGTGGATGCCCACATATTTCATCAAAGATGTTTCTGGGTGTGTCTGTGAGGGTCTTTCTGGATGAGATGAACATTTCAATCTGTAGAGGAAAGCAGATTGCTCTCCCCAGTATGGGTGGAAATCATCCAATCTGTTGAAGGCCTAAATAGAACACAAGGTCTCAGTAAGGGAGAAGCCACTCTCTCTGCTTGACTCTCTTTAAGCTGGGTCTTGCCTTTGAACTCAGACGTGGGTTGGAACTACACCACCAGCTCTCCGGGGTCTCCAACTTGCCAACTGCACATCTTGGGACTTGTCAGCCTCTCTAACCACGTGAACCAATTCTGTACAATAAAACTCTTTATATATATATTTGCAGATGACCCTTGACAACACAGATTTGAACTGCGCAGGTCCACTCATAGGCAGATATTTTTCAGCAGTAAATACTGCAGTACTACTCCACCTGTGATTGGTCGAATCCATGGATGCGCACCTGTGGATATGGAGGACACAGGATGGGGAGGGCCGACTATAAGTTATACAACGATTCTTCACGGCCCGGAGGGTTGACACCCCTGACTCCCATGTTGTCCAAAGGTCAACTGTACCTCCTGTCAGTTCTGTTTCTCAGGAGAGCCCAGACTCACACACACTCCACTGGGGCAGTGTCCTTACTTCCACTTCCCACAAGGGCACTGAGACGCAGCTGGGTGGTTAACTGATCTGTGCGCACACTTGGCTGGGGCTGGTGGGGCCAGACGGGGAGAGCTGGTGCGGCCGCCGCCCCCCGGCCCAGCGCGCAGACCCTGGCTGGCAGGTGCCCCCTGCGTGCGGCGCCCTTGTGCAGGCCCCTGGCCTTACCCCCGCCAGCCTCCATTCCTAAACCTGAGCCCTGGGTGGGGGAGAGGAGCCCTCTGCACACGAATTCTGGCATCCTCCAGCAGGCTAGAAACAAGCCTTTGACATTGAAAAAGTGATTCTTGAATTGGGTCGAGGAGACGCTCGTTTTGCAAGATGTAATTGGACCACCGACTGCTGTTGAACGGCGTCCTACGCGAGAGTGCCGTCTGGGACACGTTCAGTTTTCCCAGAACTCTGAAATGATGTTATCCAATCAAAAGGGAGGGACCGAAGAAAGGGGCTGCTATACCCGGGCCAGAGGGAGAGGTAAGCAAGGCACCCAGGGTGCAGCCCGAGGAGGCCCTGGGCTCAGGCACCGGCCTGGCGCTGGCCCAGCCCTGCGAGCCAGCACCTCCTTGGGGGTCTGTGCCCCAGTCCCAGGTTTGCTGCCTCACCTGGTCCTGGTCCTGGCCCTGGGTAGGGGGACACGGGGTGGGAGGGCACTGCCGAACGTGACAGAGCCTCCCGAGGGTCACGATGCCCTTCTGACGGCTGAGGATCACGTCCACGGGTCCTTCCCCGGCTCTGTGCCTCTGGGGCACGCTCAGGGCAGGTGTCCCCCAAGGTGGGCATTTGGCTCAGTCCTGCTTTGGTCCAGGCACCTTGAACTACGCCAGCCCTCTATCCTCCCCATCAACAGAACCGAGCCCTCTCCTAGAAGGTTGTTCTGGACAACTGCATCGGCCCAGCCTCTCAAAGAACCATCTAAATATGCAGCCCTTGGAATGTGGCTGTAACCCCATGCGGGTGAATCTCGGAAAGGATTTCAAGAGGAATATGTAGGTCTCAGAATTCGAGAACCGAGCGGTGCTTTAGATGGCAGCTGAGGGTCTACAATGCAGGCCCTGGGTTTCTGCACAGCAGAGGTGGTAAGGGGGGACGGGGTGGGGAGGGGAAGGGGCACAGAAAGACAGAGAAGGTGCTCTCTGCTCCTGCCCTTGAGGCCTGGAATGAGAAGTGATGGCCACATTTTAATAAAGATCTTCATTTATTATTCCCCTAATGTTACACCTTCCCTCAGCCGTTGTCATCCAGGGGCCCATCGGTATGTTTCTACAGCACTTGTAAACTACCTTTGAACAAAGTGGCTTCTGTGTAGTCGGTGCTTTGGGGTCTCCCTCTGTCACTTTGAACAAGTTGAACATAACATCTCAAAGCAAGTCTGGGTCCCATGTCTGAATTTCTGCACGTGATGGTGACTGAGCGTTTCCTACAAGCCGCGTTCCCGCCCACACCCAGGGAGACACACAGCCAGCCGCCCTTGGTGCCTGCCACGCTGAGTGAGACAAACAGGGCAGTTATTCAAATAATATTAAATATTAACACTGACATTTTCCGGGGCCATATCTCTCATAGACCATGTGGATCACATCTGTCATCTCAAATGCCCCAGAGCGTGTGAGTTTCCAGAAATGTTATGTTTGCAAAGCCACGTGCTGCTGGCTTTCAGTTCCCTTTGGAAGTGCTCTGAAGCTGCAGAGACGAGGCGGGGGGTGGGGTGGGGGTGGGGGTGGGGATTGGAGCAGGCCCCCTGCCGAGGGGGAAAGAGGGGCCAGGATGAGTCATTACAAGCGCGGGATGCCAGACACACAGCTCTGCCTCTCCTGGCTGCCACGCGGCCATCAGACCCAGGACCCGAGTCAATCACACCAGTTTGGTTCTCTTGAGACAAAACCACACAAAAATGGAATAGTTTTGCTCTGTAACTAGAGCTGGGAACACAGCCTTCACGCGTGAAGTTTCTCGACCTCTTGTGGCCAGAAAGACTTTAAATTTGCTGCTCTACCCCAAAGAGCCGAAGTTTAACTGTCGCGTTTAACTCAGCTTTCATGAAGACGAGATCATCTCTTTTCTGATTCAGCTGTCCCAGGGCTTCCCTCTTTTGGGGCTTCCCAAGAGCCCACACAGAGCTGTGAGGTGCCCGTGTCCTTGTTTTGTGTGTGTGCGCGTGTGTGTCCATTTCCTTTTCTACCAGAAATCTGATTGGTACAACACCAGATTTTGGGAATGCCAGTCTCCTTGGTAAGTTGAAGTTCATATGCCCTCATTGGGGTGGTCCTCCCCTGCCTGGGCACTAAAGTCTAATGACCCGATGGTTGTAGGACTCCGGAGAGCAACAGTTTTATTTGACCAATTCGTAACAGAATAATAAGATCAGAAGCAGCTCTCGGTAATGGAGTGCCTACCACCTTCCAGACTCTCTTCACTTACTGCTTTATTTTAACTCTCACAACTACCCTGTAAAGGCTAGCAATGATTACCCCCATCTCCCAGGTGAGGAAACCAAGGCGTGGAAAGCTTAAGTAACCTCTCTGAAGACATACTATTAAGTCAATGATGAGTCTGAAGTTCCAAGTCAGCTCCAAGGTCTGTGCCCTCTCTACTGCACCATGCTGACTTCACTTGAAGGTCATACTTGGAATTTCCAAAGAGGTGGAGAATTTGCCAGAGTGTAATGCAATCACACTATGTATAAAAGTGTGGCTGAATTTGCAAAATAGTCAAATGCCTCAACTGATTCTGAATATTCTACGTAAGTTTGGGCTTCGTTCCTCAGTCTCTCCTCAACAGGGAGCTCAGTGTTCTCCCTCTGGCCTGGCTGGCGGGGGGCTCAGGCCTGTGATCACAAATCGTTGAACTCTTTTGTCATCATTGCTGGCCAGAACTTCCCAACTGCAGGCAGCCGCGTGGACATTTCCGTCTGGGTAAGACTTAGCTGTGGGGCTGCCCTGTGCATTGTGGGATGTCCAGCAGCATCTGGTCTCTGCCCACCAGACGTCAGTAGCACCCACTCGCCTGACTGGGACAGTCAAGATGTCTCCAGCCATTGCCAAATTGCCCCAGCTGGGAACAGCCGGATTAAAACTACCCTCTGCAGGCTTTGTAAGCAATCACACCCTTGACTGGCTTATTCATCCCTTCCCTGTCTGCTCCCCCCTCTTCTTTATGGGGCTCTCCTGGGAGCAGGTCCTTAATACATCATCATGTGCAGTCAAGTGTTCAACCCAGGGTCTGTTTGTGGGGACCCAGCCCAAGATGCTCATTTGTTGCAAACAGAAAGAAAGCCCATGAGAGAATGAAAGGCTTAACTTCTCTGGATGTCAGTGCAACCATTTGTAAAAGGAAGGTCCCGGGTCTTCCCCAGTGGCACAGTGGTTAAGACTCTGTGCTCCCAATGCAGGGGCCCAGGGTTCGATCCCACATGCATGCTGCAATTAAGAGTTCGCATGCCACAACTAAGGAGCTGGTGAACCGCAACTAAGCAGCCTGCAAGCCACAACTAAGGAGCCCTCAAGCCGCAACTAAGGAGCCCTCATGCTGCAACTAAGGAGCCCATGTGCTGCAACAAAGAAGCTGGCGAGCCACAACTAAGGAGCCCACCTGCCGCAACTAACACCCCATGCAATTAACTAACTAAAAATACCTAAAAAAAAAAAAAGGAAGGTCCCTTTCAATTCTGATACTTTTTCATCTACGGAGACCATAGGGAGTCGGAACCTGGGGGGATCTTGCCATCTCCGGAACTGGGTGCCAGGGATGCAGAAGAGGGAAGCCCCCGACAGCAGGTACAAATGAATGTCTGTTGACCGAATGACTGAACTAGCAGTTGAGGAGAATGCACATGCGATGACTAATATGGAATACGTCAAAAGTTGGATTTGAGGCCCTTCCGTGTAAGTTGAGTAAATGCATTTAATGGGGAAGGATTGTGTAACCTCTTTCACACCCAAACAGGAGCAGAGAACTGCAGGGACATACCTGTAGCTCAACACGTTGGGCTTATTGTTTGTTGCAAAGAGGGCGAACTCGTACCACAGAGGACTGTGGACTGTCTCAGCCAGAGGATGCTAGGAACAACTTGTTACAGGATTTGGGTTTGTGTTTGGTGATCTGGGCGCTGGTTCAAGGCAGTGGGGCTTCGCTTTGGACTGGACGATGTCAGGAAGCAGGCATGATTAGGTGTTTTAGCAGACGGAACTGGAAGATGGGCGGGCTGAATCTGGGCTGGTGCTGAACTGGTGAGAGCAGTGGCCACCCATACTCACCAGGACAGGGGGGTTTTTTGTGCCTTGGACAATGGCCCTGTTTTTGTCTGCATTCAGACATGGTGGTGGGGTGGCCCTGGCCCTGTCTTGTTCCATTTCAATCACAGAGAACTCCAATGCCGGTATGCTGTGCCATTGCCCGTTTAGCTTTGCATCTTCGCTTCCGTTGCGGCTTCTCCACTGCAGCACTTCCTCCTGAAACTGTTGTTACTGATTTGCCCCTGACCTTGCCTGGCTCTGGGTCCCACGCAGTCAGTGTTGACATACATTCTGCCCAATTTTCATCTGTGCAGCTGTGTGATTTATCCTGTGACCAGTCTTTCTAGCAATTAGCCTTTTTGTGGATTCTGTTCAAACACACGGGCTCTGCCAGTCAGAACAAGTGGGTTCAAATTCTGGTTCCCCCTCTTGCTAGAAGCGTTATCCTGGCAGTGGGGTGCATCCTAATATGGGGGCTGTGAGAGTCGGAGGAGATGAGGCATTAAAGGCACAGTGCCTGGAATGTGGTCAGTATACAGTGAGAGTCTGATTTCTTTCCCTCCAGTTTCTCTTATATAAGGACCACTTTAAGAAGTCAGAAACCCCACTTGGGAGCAATTCTCTGCTCTTGCCAATCCAGACAGCTCTGTTTTCTTCCCCCACATTATCACTTAGGCAGTTCAGCCTACTTAGAATGCCCTTTCCTCATATTTGCCTGGCTAAATCCTACAAATCCTTCCAGGATCCACTTAAAAACAAACAAACAAAAAGAAAAACCACCAAACTTCTCTTTTCACGAAACCTTTCCTGATTAGTCCACCTAAAGAAAATACCCTTGTCTTTAAACTCTCATACCTGAAGTTTATTTTAATAGAAATAATATTTGCTGAACCATTACTCCTTGCTAAGGATTTTGAAAATCACTTTATGCGTATTGATTGACTGAATTCTTCCCATTTGTCAGATAAGAAAACAAGCCCAGAGGCTGAGTAATTATCCCCTACCACATAGCTAATCAAGGGTGGTCAAAACACATAGTTCCTTGAGAATGTGAGAAACACATTCATTTCTGATTCATATTCACCTTTTAGTAACAGGTATCAACATTTGGGTGAATAAACTGTTGCATGAAGAGACAGCTCTGGTTTATAGCGCCCGCTCTCTCAGCATCCTCTCTTTTATCAGAGATGAAAACGGCAATCACTCAGCCCCGTGGTGTCAGATTGGCTGCCTTCCACTTTCCACAGGAGTCCTCTTTCATCCAGTTCCAATGGTGGAAAACCAGGTTTTACAGCCATGGAAGGAAAGATGAAGGGGAGATAGAGTTCTAGAGTCCACAGAGCATTTTGGAAGTCATAAATACCACTGGTACCCTGTAGCGTGAGATGTCTGCTATAGGAAAGCTCTCAGAATATCTACACTCTTACTTAGTCTTTGAAAGAATCAGCTGCTCTGTGCTACACTCTTCAAGAGAGCACCTGCTGAGACACAGGGGGGTTCTTGTAGCACTCTGACTCTCTGGGATGTGTTACCACCCATGCTGACCCACTCTCTGCACTGTTTCCAGCAAGTGCTGTGTAGTCTGGAGCTGGAAATGGGGCTTCATGTGGAGAAGCTGCTTGGAGCAAGGTCTTTGAAAGGAGCACTTTCTTTTCTATAAGGTGAGTGTATGGGATGAATTGTGCTCCCCGAAATTCATATGTTGACGTCCTAACCCCCAGTCCCTCAGAATGTGACTATTTGGAGACAGGGCCTTTATAGTAGTCAAGTTAAAATGAGGTCATTAGGGTGGGTCCTAATCCAATAGGATTAGGACTTAATCCAACAGGATCCTAATCTTTCTAAGAAGACAAGATGAAGACACAGACATGCACAGAGGGAAGACAGCCATCTGCAAGGGAAGGAAAGAAGCCTCAGAAGGAACCAACCCTGCCAATACCCTGATCTACTTGCAGCCTTCCACCCAGTACAGTGAGAAATAAATCTCTGTTGTTTACCACCTGGTCTGTGGGATTTCGTTATGGCGGCCCCAGCAGACTAATGCGGTGGGGAGACTGGAAAGAATGGCTGGGGGCTCCTTTCACAAAAAACCTGATATGCCTGGTGGCGCCAGACAAAGGCAAGTTTGGGTGCTCATCTAACTGACAAAGGGTGACTTAGCTGTCAAGGGCCCTGCGGCTTCTCATTGAAAAGGATTGGGGCCAAAGAAACAGGTACAACTGCAAATAAGTTTTAAAAAGCATTCTGGGGCTTCCCTGGTGGCACAGTGGCTGGGGGGCCGCCTGCCAATGCAGGGGACATGGATTTCGAGCCCTGGTCCTGGAGGATCTCAACGCGCCGCGAGGCAGCTGGGCCCGTGCGCCACAACTCCTGAGCCTGCGCTCTAGAGCCCGAGGGCCACGACTACTGAAGCCTGTGTGCCTGGAGCTCGTGCTCCGCAACAAGAGGCCCCCACAGTGGGAGGCCCATGCACGGCAATGAGGAGTGGCCCCTGCTCGCTGCAACTCGAGAAAGCCTGCGCGCGGTAGCAAAGACCCAACACAGACAAAAATAAATAAAAAAAATAAATAAATTTATACAAAAAAAAAAGATAAAGGAGGAGAGCAGGCAGTAAAAACCCTCTTGGACTTTTGCTAAAAAAAACAACAACAGCATTCTGCAGACAACGGCTGTGGAAGAGGAGGGAACCACAATTTACAACCATATAAATTTTAACAGGAGTTTATAACCTCTTATGAATATTAGCTCTAAGTTAGTTCCTATACATAGGACTAAAAATAAAATTATGCTGGGCAGTGTGCCCAGATGATGGTAGATGGAAATAAGGCTCTTAGAAAGGATGACCTAGGTCCAGGGGAAGCTCAGCTTGAATAATCAAGGTCACTGAAGGTCAAAAATCACAAACAAGGGCCTGTTTTAACTGTTGTCCTGATAACAGCCTCTGTGGAGACCCTTGGGTTGTCACTTGCATCAAGAAGTCTCTGGAAGCAGGAAAGATCTCTCAGTGCTCTCTGGGCACAGCCAGTCACCCCAGGAGAACTGTGCCCCTACCCTTACACCCCCTGTGGACGGAGCAGAGCAGGGCGCCTCACCCTACAGAGACAGGCGAGTCACGGGCAGGGGACAGACAGTTCTTCTTGGTGAGAGTCAGGGAAATTCATCAGTTAACCAACTGGAAGCAGGATTAGAACATTCTCTGGAGACAGTCTACTTCTGTTTGCTACTCTAGCAGCTGCACGCGTGCGGTATGGTTCGAAACCCAAGTGCACAAGGGCTTCTGATATTTCCAGTTAATTATCAGAAACATGTTTGTTGTCATCTAGATGCCAGGCATCTGTTCAAATGACTAGGACAAGTTTTCCAAGAAAGCCTGGAATCAGCTAGCTTTCCCCCATTACTTTTCAATAAACACACACCAACTCATTCTGCCACAGGTGGGTCCCAATTCCCACAGCATCTGTGACAACGCGTTATGTGAAAATCAAGTTCTCAGAAATCAAATCTCTGTATTTTTTTTTTTTTTTTTTTTTTTTTTTTGCAGTATGGGGCCCTCCCACTTTTGTGGCCTCTCCTGCTGTGGAGCACAGGCTCCGGACGCGCAGGCCCAGCAGCCATGGCTCATGGGCCCAGCCGCTCCGCGGCATGTGGGATCTTCCTGGACCGGGGCACGAACCCATGTCCCCTGCATCGGCAGGCAGACTCTCAACCACTGCGCCACCAGGGAAGCCCAAATCTCTGTTTTAATTACACCAAATGTTTAAAGAGATTGTGCAGCCTCGGAATGTCAGACTCTGCCTGGGGTTGCTGCCTCAGTGCTCCGGCAGGGGGCAGAGGGCATCTGGGTGGCGAAGCTGGCTGCCCAGGGGGACGTGATGACCTTGGGCCTGACTGAGTCCACCTTCAGTATCCAAGGGGGGGGTTCAACCTGGTGTTTAGAAGCGCAAATTGCCTCGGTCCTGGGCTCCTGTCCATTTGGATCAGGCCTCCAACTAGCTGCTTGGGGTAGGGAAGGGGCATAGGGCCCAGCTTCCTGCAGGGCAAGCTGTGCCAATACACAGGCAGGAGTGTGCATCCCAGCTCTGCCCGCTGAAAAGCAGAACCAGCCAATTAAGTTCTCTGGGTCCCTTCACCTCCCTGGAGATAGGCCCCAGGGGAGAGGAAAATTGCCCTCAGCTCCACTGGCCGCAGTAGTTTGAACTGGCTTCATCTTCCCCATTAATCCAGCATATCTTGCACTCAAGCACCCTTTAATTTCTCTTTTGTAAGTTATTTTACTAAGCTTCGTTAATGGGCGTCTCAGCTGTCTCCTGTATCTCTCCACTAAGATGCCTAAGCAGCATCTCACATGGGAGACGGCCACAGACCTGTTCCCACCCCTCCTTCCCTCCACC
>NW_006797698.1:3511980-3516661 GCF_000442215.2 Lipotes vexillifer
CCCCCCCCCCCCCCCCCCCCGTCTGTCTCAGCCCGATGAATGACACCACCATTCAAAACCCAGGATTAACCTTAGATTTTTCTCCCTTTTTCACACCTTAAATCCAACAGCCAGTTGTTGTCTCTACTGACAAAATATATCCTATATCCAGGTGGTTCTACAACCTCTGCTACTAATACTTTACTTCCAGCCATCATCATTTCTCACTTCAACTATTAAACAGTCCTCTAACTAGTACCATTTCGTCTACTTCTGTCCCTCCTGAAAAGGTAAATATCTCACTCCCTTGTTCAAAATCCTCTAATGGCTTTCTGCAAACATTTGCACAAAATCTTCAGCATGGCCTAAGAGGCCCAGTGTGACGTCGCTCCCGGCTCCCTCACGGCCCCATTTCCTCGCTCACTTCTCCAGTTACCCCAGTTTCCCTAAATATGCTGGCTCCTGCCCCAGGGCCTGTGCTTTTCTGTTCCTGTGTCCGGAACACTCAGAGAGGGAAAGTACAGTCAAGGCTTCCTTGTGCCCATGAGTACGGGCACATGGTCAGCTAGGAGAGGTCCGTGGGCCCACGGGACTGTGATAGCAGAGAGGAGGGGATTCTGTCCAGTCTGGGATCTGCTAAGAACAAGGTTTCTACCCAGCCAGTGCTGGCGTGGAGACAAGCTGACGACTGGGACCCGATGGGATATCGTACATCACCAACAGAGGCCAGAGGGAAACAGAGGACGCCATGGAAACACTCCCAGAATTTAGACTCCGCCTTGGGGAGAAAGAACCCTGAATCAAAGTGACCCGTGACATTTTCTGCTCCCAGGCAGCATGGAGAGCTCCTGACGGCAGTGAAGTTTGGTTGTATGTCTTGCACACCTGAGCCTATGGCCAGTGCAAATTCACACCTGCTACACCCAGATGTTGATGTTTCTGGAACAAAGTGAAGTGGCCGCTGATCTCACCCAAAGGTTGGCCTCTGGCTGCCCAGAATCACTCTCTCTTACGTCACGTCACAGCCAGAAGAGTCCTTGCTCCTCCCTCAGTCCCTGACAATGACTCGGCCAAGGGTTTTCTGCTGGTGAGCATCACCTCTCGGGTAATGGCAGGTGGGGCAGGACCTGTGTTTCCCCGGCCTCAGGAGAGCCCTCCACACCAACCAGTTCCCACCGTCTCTGCGGTGGGCTCAAGTTCATACCAAATCATGAACATGAAACTCCCCGTTACGGAAGGCACATCAAGTAGAAGGCCTATCCCAAATGTTACCGGAAGAAATCCGCCAGCATCCCGTCCCTGCCTGCCGTGTGTGTAAGTCCTTCCTGGGGTGGAGAGTGTCCATTACATCCTGGCCAGTAATTTCATTAAAGGTGCTGTTTGCCTCTAAGGGCATCAAGGTCTTGGTCCTTCCCCTTGTTGCCCTGCCTGCTGGGAACTTTGGAGGAACCAAAACCCTAGCCCCAGTGATGGATCTTTGAGTTCCATGAAGGGTCCCTTATCCCTGCCCCAGAAGGAAAGTGAGTCTGAAGGCTGAAATTCCTGCGCCATCCTGGGAGAGGTACAGTTTCTAGGAGGTATTCAGGCAGTTTGAAACAGGTATAATCGAAACTGGAGGATACGATTCGAGTGAAATGAAACCAGAATTACTAGTTGCTAATCTAGCCAGAGAAAATTCTAAAGTTATCAATACATATTTATTTTTCAACAGCATGTTGATAAGAAGGAAAATGTGCCAATTCAGCGTTATAATTGGGTCTCAAGCAGAACACCTGAGCTTCGCAGCCAGGACCAGGAGGCCTTCAGAAGCCAGGTAGGTGCTGTTATCTGATGTCGGTACACCCGGCGGCGAGCGATTTAGGACTAAAGCCGCTTTGAGTGATGACTCTGCCAATCTGTAAAATGGTGCTCAGTCGCAAACATGTAATAATCATTTCTATTTCTTTTGATACTAAGCTCACAGATTTTTACTGCAGAATTGTAGATCCGGAAGGGGCGCTAGAGGCGGTCTGCAGAGGAGGGGTCCGGGGTCCGGGGGCCACATGGGGTCACAGGGCTTCAGAGGGGCAGCGTGTGCGGGAACCCAGGCACCAGACCTGCCACCTGGGAACTTCTGGATCTACCTGAGGGCGTTTCTCACAGCCCCAGATTAATATCAACCAAATATACAACCTCGCACTGCAAACAACCTCACACCTTTTCCTGGATTTTTCATTAAAACGGGAAAAGTACCTTTTCTGATACCCCGACTCCTTTAGCCTCACAGGAATAACAGAAGGAAACCAGTCCATCCCTTCTGATGGGCTTTCCCGTTGGCCCAGCTATTTTGCGCTCGAGAAATGGCTTTGTAGAGAAGTTACCGCAAACTAGGATTGGGAGAAGGTGTGCTCACCTTTCAGATGGAAACCGCCCTGGAGGACGGACTAGACCAGGAGTCCCAGCAGACGTGCCCGAAGGCGCCTCCTCCGTTCTCTGCCTCCCTGTACCACCGAGGACGCCGCACGCCCCGCCCCCAGGCCCGGGAAGCAAAGACTCCTGGGTAAATGCTTCTCAGCTCTGCCGCGTCCTTGGGGAAAAGGGCCTCGTGGGAGGATTATTGGCTTCACCTGAGCGACTCTGCTGCGCGTTAACAGCGTGGGACGCGAGTTCCAGTTTGTGGATCAGTTCGGACTGGGGCTCTGGGGAGGGAAGAGAGCCGAGAATCTGGTCTTGCGGGGCCGTGGAGAGCTCTCCAGAACCACAGTCCCACAGTGGCTGTTACAGGAACTCAGTTTGTGGTTCCGGGGAGAAACTTTATTCTCTAAGAATAAGTTTCTCTAGAAACAGTCACTAGTCCGTGTTATCCCTCTATGATGGGAAGCCACCGAGAAATGTATTCTTTTTGTGGTAGAATATCTACAGCGTAAAAACTTACCATGTTAACCATTTGTAAGTGTATAATTCAGCGGCATTTACTACATTCACATTGTTGTGCAACCATCAGCACGGCTTTCAGACCTTCATCAGCCCAAGCAGAAACTGTGTGCTCATGAAGCAAATAACTCCCCGCTCCCTCCTCCCACCCCCAGGGAACCTCTCTTGCTATCTCTGTGAATTTGCCTATTCTAGATACTGCATATAATGGGATCATATATCTGTCCTTTTGTGTCTGGCTTATTTCACTTAACATAGTGTTTTCAAGGTTTGTCCATGATTAAGGAAAGTTTTAAAATAAACATTCAATGGTCATAGAAAAGTTTGATATTATAATAATTTGAAAAAACATACTGAGAGCTGCCCCGAGGATAATGAACATTTCCTGAGCACTTTCTACGTGCCGGGCACCATGCCAGGAAGGGCACATAATTGTTTTAAAATCCTTTCAAGAACAAAACGATGAAGTTATTCTCATCTTCGTATTACAGGTGAGAAAGTTGAGGGTTAGAGAGATGAAGCCAAGTGGTTCCAAGGGTTGAGTCAGTCAGCTGGCTCTGGGCTCAAATTCTTACTCAACTGCCCTGCCTCTCTGATGATTCATTCGTTCCTTGTTTTCTTTCCTCACCACACTGCTGTGTGAACCTTTAAATCAGCACCTGCTACAGACACCGGAGTATTAGAGCTACTTGTGTGTATGTCCTGACTGCCTGACGGGATGGGTTTTGGAGAGAAAAGGCTCATTTGTTTTCATCTTCAGGGCCCAGCACTGTGCTTGGCACACAGCAGGCTGTTAATGTCTGCAGAATTGATTGAATAGCACACTTGCCACAGAGACAGACTTTGCGCGAAGAGCACCCCCGAGGCTCTTATTCGTTGAATCGAGGTTTTTGTTTTAAACCACAAAGCAACTTGGCTTGTTTCCTAGAAGTGACTTACCCCACCTGCGATCCCATTTCTCAGCAGCTTCAGTCCCACCCCACCCCCCAGAGGTCTTAGGAAGAAAAAGTAGAACCCTAGATCTCTGCTGTTGCCACAATATTGGTTTTTCAACTGCGGTTGCTGTTCACAGTTTATTCTTCCAGCTTTTCAGGATAGACGTGAATCGGAGTCCAAGCAAATATGATTACAAGCACATTTTTCATATTTCTATCTTTCCCTGTAACCCAGGGAGAGCTGCAAAAAGGCTCACCTGCTTCTGACAAGCGTGGTTAATAGATTAAACTGACTGTGCACGTGTTTTCATGAGGATAACAGGGAATTTGCATTACAGAGCAATACCTGCAGCCACACAAAGAATCGTGAGAGACAGGCAATACCAGGGGGTCGGAGGGGCCGGTTATGAGCATCTATGGAAGGAAGGCATTCTTCACCTCTGAGTCCTATGTGCTGCTCCGTCTGGCCTCTGAGACGCTGCAAGAGTTTACGCAGAAAGAACAAAGAGGCGGCAGTAAAAGAGAGGATAGGAGTACATTAAGAACTGAGTTTCATTCAAGATATTATTAAAGAAGTTATTTAAAAAATGGTCCAATAGAGTCACTGGGATGCCAGATATTGTGAATAAATACATCTTGAGATCTTCTCTCAAGTAACTTTCCAAAGGATGTCATTTCCTCTTCTTCTGATCCTGGTTAGTGTAAAGAGGGTGGAGAAGTTTTTTTTTTTTTTTGGTGGGGGGCGGGGGTCGCGGGCCTCTCCCTTTGCGGAGCACAGGCTCAGCGGCCATGGCTCACGGGCCCAGCCGCTCCGCGGCATGTGGGATCTTCCCGGACCGGGGCACGAACCCGTG
>NW_006797698.1:3516730-3531435 GCF_000442215.2 Lipotes vexillifer
CCCGTGTCCCCTGCGTCGGCAGGCGGACTCTCAACCACTGCGCCACCAGGGAAGCCCTGGTGGAGAAGTTTTAACACGAAGTACAGAGAATTGAAACCCAGGAACCAAGACTCACTATCGAGCCACTTCTGCAACGATTTTCCAAATGGAATTTTGATGCCAGTGGTTGCATCTTTTTCTCTCCCTCCAGAGTCTGCCACCTGGGAAACAGTGGCGCAGGTCAAGTTCTAGTTGACACGTCCTCTTCCTCTGGAGGAGTCCTTTAGCCTTCTTGGCCCCCAGCTCTACTCATTTGCATTCGGGTAAATCAGAGCCATTGCCTAATCCCTACTCAGACAGTAGCCAATAATCAAAATACTGGCTGATGAGAGATTTGCAGGTAAGGGCATTTTCAATTTCTTAGGAGAAGCTGGAGGAATGAAAACCCTCTGAGACTCAGAAAGAGTATTTCTAGCTTCTAGGCAAATGTGCGTGGGAGAAATTCTCAGGTGGGAGAGGTTGCCTGGAGATCCTTAAAATAGACCACTCAAGGCTTGGAGGGTAAGGTTAGTTGCTGATGACCATGACAACCACAAAAGAGAAGCGGCTTTCATCTTTGGTCATCAGGTAGACTGATAAGGAAACAGATACGTTATAGTCCAGCTTGGTCATTGAGATTCTAAGGAAATGAACAAAGAGCTGTGGTCCCAAGGATTTGGCAGGGATTTATCAGGTGAAGAGGTGGAAAAAGGGCATTCAAACAACCACTGAGTGGCAGAGGGCGTGGGCTTGGGGTGTGTGTGTGTGTACGTGCACGTGTGTGAGTGTGTGTGCGTGTGTGCAGTGCACACGGTGGTGGTGGTGTTGAGCCGTAGGTTCTGGGAAATGGATGTGTGTTTGAGAAGCAGAGGTGAACAGTTGACAAGTTGTGAGATCGGGTGGTCAGAAGATTAATCTGAAAATTAAAAGACTTTTTTTAAAATTTTTTTGCGCTACGCGGGCCTCTCACTGTTGTGGTCTCTCCCGTTGCGGAGCACAGGCTCCGGATGCGCAGGCTCAGCGGCCATGGCTCACGGGCCCAGCGGCCATGGCTCACGGGCCCAGCCGCTCCACCGCATGTGGGATCTTCCCCGACCGGGGCATGAACCCGTGTCCCCTGCATCGGCAGGCGGACTCTCAACCACTGTGCCACCAGGGAAGCCCTAAAACAGACTTTTTAACAACCCCTTGCGTGTTGGGAATTCAAATCTTTGATCAAGCAAGAAAGTTAACAGTAGTTGTAAATCACTCCCTTGCTTAAGAATCTGTCACGGCTTCTTGTTGACCACAGGATTAGCAGTCTTTAATTCAAGTCTCTCCACCCTGAGGCCCCTTTGCTCATCCCTACCTTTTCCCACTCAGTCCCAGCTAACTGCCCTCTGCCTCCACCAGATGCTTTATCCTTCTAAAACACATCCCACTCTCATCGCATGTGTTTCCCTGATGAAAATGCCCTACTATTCAAATGTACCCAGCCCAAGCATCCTTCCTGCTGGATCATCCCTTGTGAGTGCACCTCACACTGATACATACCGTTTCTGAAATCAGGCATCCCCAAAGACTGCTTATGGAGTATGAATTAGTGCAAACTGAAAAAAAAATTATCAAGAGCCTCATAAATGATCATATGCCACAGAGAGTTCTCAAAGGACTAATAAAAAACATCTGAAAAGCTATTCACCCTGTTAGCAATCAATAAAATGCAAATTAAATCAAATTAGATTAATATTCAGATAATACTTTCCATCTCTTAATTTGGCAATGGAAAAATGCTTGGAGTTGATGAGAGTGTTAGGAGTGTAACTTGGTAAAATCTTTGGCAGGACCCCTCTGGCAATGTGAATGAATTCTCCAGTTGATGGAGAATCCCACCTCTAGGAATTTATCATAAAGTTATGATGGATAAACAGAAGAATCTATTTATGTGTGTTCTTTGCGGCAATATTTTCATAGGGAAAATTCAGATCTACTATCTAAATGTCCAATAACAGAGGTAAAGTAAAATAGTAAAACAGATAGTAAGTTTGGCTATAGCCATATACTGGAATATCATGCAGCCATTAAAATGATGGAAATTATTTAGTAAAGTGAAATATAATTGTTCTACTGTTAAGTGAAAAAATACTGGTTGAGAAGGAGTATGTATGATTTGATTTGGGGAGGCTCCCAAGACCAGCCTCAGGTTCAATAATTCACTAGAAGGACTCACAGAACTCAGCAAAGCTGTTATACTCATGTTTACAGTTTAAAACGGGAAGGACATAGATTGAAATCAGTAATGGGAAAGGGCTCATAGCACAGTGCTCAGTGGAGACCAGCTGAAAGCTTCTAGCTGTCCCCTCCCAGTGGAGCTGGGAGGACAGTGCATATTTCTCCCAGTCACAATGTGTGATATTAAATATGGAATATTGCCAATCAGGGAGGTTCACCTGAGCTTTGGTGCTAGAGTTTTTACTGGGGCTGGTCACACAGACATGCCTGACCACCCCTATGGCTGACCTTAGTCTCTAGCTCCTTCAAAGGTCAAGCCGATACCAAGTGACGAAAAGCCCCCACCCATGAATCTCATTGTTAGAACAGACTATCTGGCCCAAGGCTCGCAGGTCAAGAAAGGCACTCATCAGTCAGGATATTCCAAGAGCTTCAAAGTTACCTCCCAAGAACTCAACACAAAGGACCAAACCTATCTTTGGTCAAGGTTAATCCTTCCCTGCACAGGCCAGCCCCTGGCCCTTTTCCAAAAATGACCATGTTTGTCCCAGCATCTACATTTAGTATAGTGTTTATAAAACAGACACAGTAACAGCATCCGTATGAATATGCCTAATATTTGGAGAAGCCACTGTGGTGTAGGAAAAGATTTAAATAAACAACTAATCCATTCTATAAAGCCATTACACACGTTTTTATAATTTTGTATTAATTTGATTCCTCAATTTCTCCCTTCATCTACAGCTAATTGTACCTTATGATAAACTGTGCAGAACTATTGAGCATAGAAATTAGCTGATGGCTCACAAAATCCAGTTCTTCCCCAGGTCAGTAACTCTCCATCAGTATTGCATCCCAAGGAGATTTTAACTCAGGCTCCCAGTATACTTGATTACCATTATTAGTGTTATCATAAGACTTATCTACCTAAGGTAGTTGAATCTCAGCAACAATGCCAGTGTTATACCAGATCACACATATTATGGTCATGGCACAATTCAACTTCAGGACAGAACGAATACAGGGGTGTTTGCTAAGCCTTCCCAACAGAACTGGCCCTTGTGCATTGTTATGGGCTGAATTGTGTCCCCTAGAAAGATATATTGAAGTTCTAACTCCTGGTACCTGTGAACATGACCTGATTTGGAAATAGGGTCATTGTGCATGAATTAGGTAAGGCGAAGTCATACTGGAGTAGAGAGGCCCCAATCCAATATGACCGATGTCCTCATAAGAAGAGAGGAGACACGCTCAGAGAAGAGGGCCACGTGAAGACAGAGGCCGAGATTAGAGAGATGCAGCCGCAAGTCAAGGACAGCCTGGGACCACCAGAAGCTTGAACAGGAAGGCGGATTCTTCCTTAGAGCCTTTAGAGAGAGGGCGTGGCCCTACCAACACTTTAATTTCAAACTTCCCGCCTCCAGAACTGTGAGAGAATACATTCCTGTTGTTTAAAGACATCCAGGATTGTAGTAATTTGTTGAGGCAGCTGTAGGAAACTAACACACCCACTTGTCAGATATTATTAGAGAGGCATCATTATGACAGGCCAGGGTTCGGTTATTTCCGGGTTCCAGGTCAGCTGGGGACACAGCCAGGCACCCTGTCTCAGCTCGCAGGCTTGTACTCAGACTGGTTTCCACTGTGTGCTGGTATGTAGCAGGGCCCACCTCCCTCCTGTGGTGAGGACGTGGCTGGTATTCAGAACAGTTCTGACCCCTGCTAACAGCGCTAAACGCATCTTATTCGGATCTGTTCTTGGGGGGAGGGGGCAGTCACAGTGCATTGATGTAAATTACCAGAGGATTTCTGTGGGTTTGGAGGCCCCCAGGAGTCCCATGGATGTGCCCCTGATTCTCAGCATGGCTACTTCAGCCTCTGCTGGAAGTAAAATAGCCAAGAGACCTCGCTGGGGAACAAGTCCTTTCCCAGCACTGGGATCTCACAGTATCGCACATAATTTGCTGAGTTTAGCCCACCCACTTCTCCAAAGCTTCCTTAACTTTCACGCTAACCTTCATCACTTGCCTGCCTCCTGGAAGAGAATTCCCTTGAATCTGCTTATTCTAGTGGATACATTTTTTCCACTGACTGCTACTCCTCATTAAAAGTGAGTTCAGCTTGTCCCACGGGGCCTAGGCTGGCATCCGTCTCCCCCAAAGCCCCTTTTTTGTCTCGTGGGCTGTGTTTAATCCACCGTGCATGTGGTCACCCTTGTGTACTAATGACCTGAGTGCAGTTAGAATAGATGTTTTGACCCCAAATGTTGGGTCCCCCATTCTAGGGTGAGATGAGTGGTGGTCCCACCTAGATGCAATTTAGTCTGATGCCATAGCGTCTCCCATAGCCTTTCTCTTCTCAGGGTGGGGCCGTTCCCCAGGAGAATTCATACCCACCATGTGACACTTACTGCTTTAATCCCATCAGAAATCCACTGTCTTTTCCTATTCTGTTTGATAGCTTTCTACCCAGAAAACAAGGGCAAAATGTACATACGCGTGGCACACTGTGTCATGTCAGGTATGAAGCTGCTATGTTATAACCGGGGATCTTTCTAAGCATTTAATCATCCAGATTTACAGTTACACAGCTATCACTTGGCTGAGGGTTGTACACTGCGACGTCCGATGGCCGTGTGGGGAGTAGCTCTTGGAAATTCCTTTCCAAGTGATATCCTCTGTAGTAGATGCAGGGCTACTCTTGGCCCCGGATCAGTATTCAAGGAAGAGCGAGTGCTCACGTGTGTGAGGCTGGGACACATGGTGGGGACTTCCCATGGGCCCTGAAGTTTGGTTCATGCAGATGAAGGAGGGAGGCGGAGAGAAGGCACAGGACCGCAACGGTCAGGTTAAAACTTCTCTGTGGGACTCCGATGCAACCCAGTCCCCCTCCCTGGGGGTGGTGAGTGCAGGGCTTGAAGACCTGAGCCCTTGGCAAATGCCCTCTCCCAAGGGCATGAATCAAAATGGTTACCCTAAAGGTGGTAAAAACAGGAAATAAGACTAAATTTTAAAAAGTTTGAACTACTATGTGGAGGGCAGTGGCCCCAAAGCGTAGCTGTGATGTCCCTGTGACTCCCCGCCCCACCTTTGCAGAGTTGACGTCATAGACGACAGTGGGTTTTGTTAAGGGGACTCGTCCCATGGAGCTTCTGCTAGTGATTATGTCTGGACGCGGCCAGCGCAGCAATGCATATACTTCCAAGTAATCTTGTCAAACGACCCAATGTCTGCTATTCGTTCCCTCTCCTCAATTGTCCCTGAAAACAGTTGTCTTCTTGAGAAGAATAAATATTTCCCCCCAAATCAATCACATAATACAGTACAGGTGTCAAGGCAAGTCATTCTGATTCAGAATCGATTCAGCTAATATCTGCTTTACTCTATTTGCTGGTTTCACGTTAAGATGGTTCATATTAAGTCATTTTTCTTTCCCATGTGTCCCGGACTTGTATTTTATAACACCAGCCGGGGACACCAATTAAACTTTAGAGTTCACTTCTGCAGTGCTTAAGCTGAGATTTGTAATGACATGTCTGGCAGTACTCAATATATCTCCTACACTTGTAATGATTTAAAGGGAACACCGTGGTTACTGTTTGGAATCAAAGCGAATGAACTCTGTAAATTTAATTTAGAGGAGTTATAACATGATCACCCAGAAATATATTACAGAATCTTGCTGTATTTTTGACAAAGCCCCGGGTGTGCTTCTAGCAAGATCTGTGATTTAACCAGGAATGTCTTCTTTACAGTGAGTACAGAATAGGGACACCTGCCCATTGGCCCAGCTTCAAAACTAGCACTTGACCATCAGAAGTGCTGTTCTGGTTCGCTCGAGTACAGACCTTATTCTGTCCAAGAAGGAGAAGTCAGGCTGGGGGCGGAGTCATCCGCAGGTAGGTCCAGGTTGGGCACCTTCTCGGAAAGCGCACGAGGAGCTGCGAGGCGGCATCTTCCATTCACGTCCTTGCAAAGGGGTTGGTGTCTGTTCATCTGCAGAATCGGAGGGCAGACCCTTTATCCCTGAGTTTCCTTCAGTTCCACAATACAAGGAAAGTAATTGCATTTAAAAGAACAGAAATGCTCTGCTGTCGCTCCCCTTTCTCATTGCCTTTGTTCATCCACTAATATTTATTGATTGATTGAATTAGCGGTTATGTTTCTTGACAACCATTCATGGGTCAGCCCTTTGCAGTCGAGACTTAACTGTGCTGCCCTGCGACGGGATGCTTGCCCTCCCGGCCCTTCTCTCTCCCCACCCAGGCTCCACGGGGCTGACAGTCAAGCCATGATAATCCACAGAATGAGGTTTTTTATCATCACTCATCCATGCAAGGTGTCTCTTGTTTTATTTATTTTCACCCCATCCTCACTCCCATTTCCTTCATTACCATTCCACAGGTAATGACTATCATATTTTGCTTTGCATGTAACATATATTTTATAGAAGGATGTAAGTACATATGCATATCCTTAATTATTCATGGATCCTTGCAAATGTTTTGTTGCTCTGTATGTTTTTAATGTTAATAAATTCCATTGCTTTATGAATCTAATTTTGTTTCTTACCTTTTCACTCTGTACTATATTGTTAAGATATATGATTTTAAGATTGCTGTGTATGTATCTAGGTGGTGACTTCCCATGGCTATACGGCATTCTGAATGTGTTCCACCTTGTTTTAAACAACGACTTGACATGACAACTCCTGGCTACTACATACCCTTCAAGAGTTCACTCCTGGCTTCAAAGTTTCCACCTAGTCCTGCTGTACTAGATCTTAGGGAGTAAAACCTCTTATTTAGCCTTTTTATATCTTTCACGCCTTAAAAGCTTGCCCTTATGTTCCATTTTAGCTATTGCCTTCCTAGACCTAAGAATTTTATCTTCCAACTTTCCAACAAAATAAGCTCATTTTCATCATCTTGGCCTTTTTCATCTCTGCCACATCTTAATTTACATTTTATAACTTGAATTTCTATATTTAGAAGAAATGACTAACCTTCTCATGCTTTGGTTCCAGGGACTTAAAAAAATGTCGGCTTCATTCCTTTGGTGAAGACTTTGCATACGTGTTTATTTATCTGTGCCAAGAGATTTTACTCACCCTGTACCCAGAGGATGAATTAAGACGAATGGAATGATAATGCAAATGCAGGGGGAAAAAACCCCCAAAACCAACCTTGCATTCTCTTCCTGGCAAACGGCTTTGAGCTGCGGTCCTTTGCAGGCATGTTGGCGTGTTTGTGGGAGGGGAACGGTTGCTGGTAGAAAGGAATCTTCCAGGGAAGGGATTATTTAGCCCAGGTTTCTCTGAATTCATGGACTTCAGAGTGACCAGGGCAAGATGTGCATATGTTAATGATGACTCATATAATACTTGCTCTCAAGAGTTAGCTTTCAAACATAGGTTCTTTGGGGAGGACATAAACTCTTTTTCAAAAAATAGTAACACAATTGTTTCCTCTTTTCTGTCTTCCGGCTGGTAAGTCCATCAGGCCATGTCATCACCAACAAAGAGTAAAATTGGATGTTTTCTTCAATGTACGTCTCCCCAAGCTGTTCTCCCTCCTACCCCTTCTCTGCTTCTCTACTCCCCATTCATTGAAAAGAGGGTGCTTCTGCAAAATAAAATCGCTGTCTTCCTGGAGTTTACTGATCTTGGTGTCCACATGGCTGATGGCAGGGAGACTGGGAAAGGGAGGAAGTATGTGGTGCTCAGATGCTTTTGCTACAGACGGTAAATCCTGAACTGGCCGGCTCATTCGTTTGTTATGAACTTTTACAAGCGCTGATTTTCTTTTCTCGGGGGAATTTCTGACATTCTCCCCACACCTGTTGGATCACACTTGCAAAGCAGAATCCTGACAAAGAACCTCAGGGCACAATGCCTTCTAAACAGACTTCAGAGTTATTTCTATTGATTGGCCTTGGGAATCGCTGAAGCACAGAGAGGTTGGGCTTTTAACTGGAATTCACACTTATTTGGTGCACATTTCAATGCTTCACTGAAAGTTGATTAGCAGGAAATGGCTTCCCAATGGTAACTGAAGACTAGAAAATGGGACTAAGAACTAAGAACTGCAGCCCTTAATTTAGAAAGATCTGCATCTCCAGACACGTTGTAAATTCCTGTTACCTAGTTCACTGGCCTGGATCTATTTGTCCATTACCCAGCATTACTCCCTCATCCCAAATTGGGCTCAGAATATACTCTGGACATCATGGAGCTCCAACCATAATTTACCAAGCTGTGTGTAAACTAATCCAAAACCTGAAGCCAATATCCATTAAGCCACTTTAAGAAAAATGGGGTGCAGAGAGGAGCTTGTGGCAAATGGAGGTTAACGACGGATGCATCCATACGAGACCTGTCTTTGCGGAGCGACCAGTTCGCCACAGCTTTTGGAAAGATTATATTCCAAAGAGATGTGTACTTCAGTGCCTGAAACTTTCTTTGCTGAAGGTTGAAAATAGCTTCTAAGAGAATCAGGTGGAACAAAACACAAAGAATCGCTTTTAGGATAATTAAAACTATTTTGGACTTTTTTATTTATCAATCCAGTTTCTAATATAATTTTAGTTAAATGAAAGACATTCACAAAGAATAGTAGGCATACATACATGATTTCCTTCTTTCATTCTAGTTTACATGCTGTTGCTTTTAGAGAGCAAAATTTCGTGTTATTTCACAGGGATGGAAGCCTAACTGACTTTACAGAAAGAATATTAGCCCAGCTTTTCACAACCCTAACCTCTGCAGTTCAACATGCTCACTGAAAAAACAAACAAACGAAAAGAAACCTGACAAAACAAAAAGAATCAGTGACACTGAGAACTGTTTTTTGGCCTACCAGATGGCAGGAGTCTCCATGTTTCCATGACCATCTCAGGGTCCAGCAGTTGCTGAAAAAAAATTGAGACTCGGAAAGTGGTTGCAGCCCCTGTAAGTAGACCTGCTCTTAAAGCACATTTTCATCTGGAAAATAAACTCGTAAGTGCCTGCTGGGTATTAATACCCGTGTGCCCAGGTATCTTTATTACCTTTTGCTAGTCTTTGCTCCATGGGAGATGACCAACTTTTCAACACGGTTTCCCTGTTTTATGGATAATGAGTTTCACGAACCACCTGTATCCAAAAAATACTGCTGTGAAATAAATTTAAAGTTTCCAACATCATCATGCAGGGTGTGTGTAGTGTAGGCACAGGGCCATCGGGCTACGTGAAACAGTCACATTTGCTTTTCAATGTTGTCTTATTTATAATCATACTGGGGCATGTGTAAGCAACAAGTCACACCCAGGTGGGAACTTAGGGTTTTATACATGTGGTGTTTTGATTTCTCTGGCCTTTGGCTGTGTTGCATCTCCCAGTGTTGACGGATTAGTTCCCTGGCAGTCTACCTGACTTATAATCTAGTAATTGTACAGCAATGCTTCACGTCTCTACACTCCTGGACATGGATGCATGGTTTCTTTTGATGTGACTTACAACCACGAGCTGGAAAGTAAGTCTTCCCATAGGTCCATTGACTTTGGCCTTTATATTTGGGTTTCAAAGTATCCACAGCCAAGAATCCACGGCACCTCACCATTGTCTCATGAAGTGGATAAAACAGCTCTATCTTACACATGAGGCAAAAAGGAACAGACGTTCAGCGAGCTGGCCAAGGTTACAGAGCACATCAGGGAGAGAGAAAGGGTCAGCTCTAGGGATCACCTCTCACCAAAACATCATTTTAAAAACGGCACCTATTGGGTTTTAGCCCAGATCAGTTAGAAACACTATTTGTTCCTCATCTATTTCAGGATGAGGTGATACTATTGGGACTAGCAATTTAGACCTATTTTTGGCTGGCTCATCGGAATTCAATTTACTAATTGTTGCCTTTCTTTTTGAAAACTGCTTGACAGGATGGTGAAAAGGAAAAAAAATATATTAAGAGGTTCCAAACAGGTGCTAATCGTTTGGAGGTGTGAGACATCAAGGGACCATGAAAACGTTTACACAAAAGGACAGGGCGAAAAAGAACCTGTGGAAAAACAGAAAAGTACAGATCCTGTTATCGAAGGAACTGACAGTTTCATCCTGAGCTACACTGACACTACATTTTCCTACCGGTAGCTGTTAGCTCTTCCTTTGGAGCTTTCTATGGTCTGTGTCTTTGTGCCCAGCTCTCAGTGCCATCTGCTGGCTGCCCCACAGATGTTCAACGACAACGTTAAGATCCACTCTTGGGCTCACACCAACTCTCTTTCCTGTGCCCCTGAAATCCTGCTCCTCTTAGCAAAGGATGCTGATTTGTCAAACACGGGGCAACAGGAAATTTTCCAATAAAGGCTCTCAAACTCTTATCCCCAGATGGTCAATAAAAACTCCCACACAACAGGTCTCTCTCGCACACCTTTTTTTTTTCTTTTCTTTTTTGAGCAGTTGTTTGAAAGCCACAAGGGAAATGCTGTCTTATATACTGTGAAGGGCCAGAGAAGAACTTAAGAATATAACCTCTTACCTCCTGAACTAGCATCCTTGAGCTCAAGGGAGTACATTGAGAGCGCAGATGGGGACTGATTTTGCATTCATTTGAAGACCCCAATCCTATCAACTCAAAATAGAGATGCTTGCTTTATACACGGAGGACGTTTCCTGCACAAACAACCCGAAATCAACTGTCAGCTTCTCCTACAACTTGAAAACCACCTCTTATTTAAAGAAAACTTTGTTTTTGTTCTGATTCTTTTATTATATAAAGAGACTACCACTAGCCTCTTTGTGCTTGATTGGTAAGGTATCGGATTCTAAGACACCAGGCTTTTGCAGGATATGATTGACAAAGCAGGACTGGGCCCTGAGCTTGGGTCATAATGTCATGGCTGCCTGGGGAGCTGGAAAAGAAGAGCTGTCTTCTTTTCTGCACAGAAAACAAAATTATTTAGCATTTAAGAAGGTACTGTATGTGGCCTTCACAAATAAATTTAGGAACTTGGGTGAAGACTGCAGTCCCAAAGAGAAGATGTCCAGCACGTATTTAGCCCTTTACTTCATTACTAATACCTCATCCACTTTTTCTGTGTCCTGTCCGTTGGCTGGGCTGTAACCGCCTTCAGGGCAGAGGCCGTGTCATGCGTCTGTAAATCTCAAACGATGCTGAGGTGGGAGAAACACGGGTCCCCGCGGTCACCCCGGTGCCCTACGTTTGAAAATCTGGGGAGAAGTGTTAGGTTTTATTTTTCACTTTTTGTGGCAGGAAAAAGAAAAGAAGACAGAGAAGAGAAAGGGTGAGCACATTTTAGTATAAGGGGCTATGTCTGACTGTTTTAATTTCTTAATCATTTTGGAAAGAAAGGGAAAGTGCTCAGACAATGTATAAAGAATAAAGCTCTCATGGCAAATGCAATAAATAATAAATTTCCACCTGGTGCTATTTGTTAAGTGCAAAAGTAATACCTATCAAACAGGTATTAAGAAATCAGAAACATTTTTAAACATAATGCTTAAAATTTGCTCTTTCATTTTGAAAATATATAAAAGAATCCTTAATGGTAGTCATCTTGGTCAAATAAATAACCTTTATTTTCAGTATGTCATTTGTAAATGTTATGTTGTTCTAATATTTGGTCATTAATAAATGCTTTTCATGGTAAATGCATTTTATTTAAGAATGATCAAGACCTTTTTAAGTAAAAGGTGGTTATGACAGTGCCCGAGGTCAGCAACTGTAAAAGGGCGCTAGGATTCTCTTTTGTTTTATGACCTTCACTTGAATGTGAATTAACTGGTCCACTGTCTCCTTTGGAATTTGTCAGGCACTGGTGCCATGTGCAGCTCTGGATAACATTTTCCATTGCTCAAGAAACTGAGGTCCTCCAATAAGTCAGGCATCCCGAGTATCCTGAATATATAACCCAAAGGAACTAGAATTTCCATTTTCTCCAGGCAGAGGCCAACAGAACAATAGCATCAGTACGTTTTTACCCTCATCTTACCTCCTTCCAGGGGGAGAAAGAAAAAAGGGATATTTAATTCCTCAAAATGTTGGAGTCTAAAAAAATTTTTTGAGGTACTTATTAAGTATAACAGCCTGAACTATAAGGTTCATAAATGGTAGTCATTCTAGAAATAACTTTTGTGTTACCTTCTTTTAAAATAAATAAATGAAATTGTTTTTTGGATCCTCCGGTAGGAGCACTGTCCCACTTGCCTACACACACAGTCGATTATTTTTAAATAAATAGTTACTTGCTGGAATTAGTTGATGAAGGTTCCTGATTAAACTGAGGTCTGCTTGACCAGACATGTCCACTCTCTGAGAGGCAATAATCAGTTACCAGGTTGTGATGAACCTGAGATTCAAATGTGTCTGCCAAAGAAGGTCCCTGAATCATGGCAGTGTGTCTGTTTAGGATGGAACAATACGTGGAAGTAGATGAGTTAAAATACGGCAGGTTTTCCACATGATTCCAGAGTAACAGCAATAACAATACTAGCAGTCACAACTTGGCTTTATTTTGGTTCATCCATTCAGAGGACACTGTCTGCTAGGATCTTGTCCCGGGGCTTAAAGACTAGAGATTTAAAGCAAAATAAGAAGACCAACATAATTTATGCATTTACTAGGAAGTATCCATACTCTTGCTACCAACTACAAAAGAAACAGAGCAGACAAATCTTAACATCTGGCTCTAATTCCCCACTGAGGTGCTTACACACACATACAATCTAACCCAATATGTTGTAGGTAAAGCAGGGGGAAAATTTTTTTGTAACAGCTGGTCACCAGGTATCGTAGCTGATAGTTACAGACACTGGATAGGGCTGAGACTGCAGACGTGGAACAGTATTATCTTGCAGAATCTGACGAAATGTAAAACCAACGATCCCAACAGGAAATTGCTTCCTTGGTTCTGAAAGCTGCTCTAGGTTGTACTGATCACGTTGTCACACAAGAGGGGCCACACCCCCTCTTCCTCCAGCTGTTTCTGGTGGGAACTCTCAGAGAGCTGCACACACTAAGGTCTCTTTGAGAACTGTCAAATCATAGGTTCTCTCTGCCCCATCTCTCCTTTTCCAATTCACAGGACACCAAAAGAAATATTACGTGAACACGAACTAGTTACTACAATAGCCTGTTAGAGGCTGACTCTATGTAAAAGGAAGAAAATGCTGGAAGTCATGTATACTGTGCATCAGCTTTTCTCAAGAAAAAATATCCACATTCTCAGGGCTCTGAAAAATGTAGGAAGCTTGCCCTGTTACCATGGGTTTTTAGAACACCTCTAAACACACACAAAATAAGACAGATAGTACCTACAAGTTTCAACCACTGCTTAAACTCTAAAAGCGTTTTTTGTATTATTTTGTTTTGATACAGAAGGGGAAACTCATCTATAAAGACATATCAGAAAGTATTTCTTGTGGCCGTCAGTCTCAGGAGTTTTCTGTCGCTTGCCTCCCCCAACTTGTGCTAATATTTTTAGGATGTGCTCAGGAGTACGAAGTAGGGAGCTTCTGTCCCTCGCCCTCCTCCCCGTCACTCCCCACGCCCTCATCCCATCACCAAAGAGCCGCCCCTCAGATGAGCCATTCCTTTTTGCTTTCGTCAATGGTCTCTGTGAAGTTGGGGTCGTTGCTCATGATGGCGGCATCCGCGCTCTCTGCTGACTCTGCTCCCTTGGCCTCGTTGGTGTGGTAGGTGCCCTTGTGACGGAACATGTACCGGATAAGGAAGACCAAGGTGCAGAGGATGGTGAAGATTACCACGGCAATGACCCCTGGTGGAGACAGCAGAGGGACTAGAGGTTAACCAAATCCTGTATATCACGCCAACACTTTTCCCCTGCTTCACCATCGTTCCCTCAAGTGCTGCCCTCTCCCATACGAAACACAGAACCCCAAAACGACAACAACAATGTGGGCTAACAACGCTGCCTGCCATATCAGTAAACAAAGGATGTTGCAGCAGTCAGCCACTACAGCTGCCCCAGATGGGGAGCCCTGAGGGAACTCAGGATGAGAAAGTGCAGGATACTGGCCCCAGAGAGCTGAGGTGCCTGTCGAAGGAATGATTTCAGTGAGCCCAGACTCTTGCATCTTCCCATATATAGAAAAGCGCTAAATTCCTTAACTTGAGATGTCTGGTTTTCTTTAATGAATAGTAATCTTTTGATGTTCCGACTACCTGGTCTTTGTTGCAAAAACTCCTCTGTATCCTGGCTCCCCGCTGTCTCTTTGAAGCAGCTCCTCAGAGTTATCTGAGATGCTGTGTCCTGAGCTTAAGTCCTCAGTTTTGTCCACTGAATAAGACATAATTCTCAACTTCTAGGCTGTGCATTTTTTTTTTTTTTTTTTTTTTCGGTATGTGGGCCTCTCACTGTTGTGGCCTCTCCCGTTGCAGAGCACAGGCTCCGGACGCGCAGGCTCAGCGGCCATGGCTCGCGGGCCCAGCCGCTCCGCGGCACGTGGGATCCTCCCAG
>NW_006797698.1:3531473-3556370 GCF_000442215.2 Lipotes vexillifer
CGCCCGGGGCCGGGGCCCCCAGCCACTCCGCGGCATGTGGGATCTTCCCGGACTGGGGCACGAACCCGCCTCCCTGGCATCGGCAGGCGGACTCTCAACCACTGCGCCACCAGGGAAGCCCAAGGCTGTGCATTTTTTTCAGTCAACAGCAACAACAAAAACTAACAGAACTGAAAGGAGAATTAGACCAAATCAAAATTATATTTGGAGATTTCAACATTCTTCTCTTAGTAATGATAGAACAATTAAACAGAAAATCAGTAAGAATTTAGAAGACCTCAAAAACACTATTAACAAACTTGACCTAAGGAAGCAATACCAGTCCTACACATATGTTTGGAAATAGAGAAGGATATACCACTCAACTCGTTTCATGAGGCCAGCATTTACTGACACTAAAACCAGACAAACACATTATAGGAAAAGAAAATGATGGAGCCATATACCTTCTTAATAAAATTTTAGCATCAAACCCAGCAATAGATAGAAAATAATATATTATGACAAAGTGGTGTTAATTCTAGGAATGTAAGATTGATTTAATATTAAAAAAACTAAGCAATGTAATTTACCACGTTAAACAAATAAAGGAGAAAAACCATATGATCATCTTAATAGATGCACAAAAGCATATGACAAACTTCAATACCCATTCATCATGAAGCCTGTCAGGAAACTATCAAGAGAAAGACACTTTTCAACCCGATAAAGGGCATCTCTGAGAAATCTACAGCTAATATTGTATTTAATAGTGAAAGACTAAACACATCCCCCCTAAGGCAAGACTGTCAGGTCTCAACACCTTTATCCATGATTGTACTGAAAGCCCTAGACAGTGCAATAAAGCAAGAAAAAGAAATAAAAAAGTATACAGATTGGGAAGAAGTAAGAACACTATTCTCAGGTGATGGGATTGCCTATGAAGAAAATCCTAAGGAATATACAGAAAAAGGTTGTTAGAACTAACAATAAATTTAGCAAAGTGAAATTTGTATTTTTACATATTAGCAAGAAACACTTGGAAATGAAAGTAATAAAATAATGCCATTTATAACAGAACAAATTGAACGCGGATGTTCTAGACTGTACACTGAAAATCATAAAACCTTGCTGAGAGAAACTAAAGGAAACCTGAATAAATGGATGAATATACCATATTTCAAGATCAATATCATTAAGATGTTCATTTGTAGATCTAATGCAATCCTAAGGAAAATCAGAGCAAACTTTTTTTTGGTAGAAATGTATAAGCTGATTCTGAATTTTATATGGCAGTGCAAAGGACCCAGAAGAGTAAAAATAATTTTGAAAAAAAAAAAAAGAAATGATTGTAGCAGTTACACTGCTTATTTCAAGACTTACTATAAAGATACAACAATAAAATAAGCATGGTATTGGCCAAAGAAAGACATATAGATCAACAAAACGGAATCGAAAACCCAGAAAAAAAGACATACACATATGCAGCCAATTGATTTTTGACAAAAATGCCATGGAAATTAAATTGGAAAAAAATAGAGACTTTTTAAGAAGTGATCTTGGAATAACTAGATATTCATTTGGCAAACAATAACTTTGACTTTCATCTCATACTATATATAGGTGTGAACTCAAAGTGATTATAGACTGAAAAATAAAAATGAAAACTAAAAAACTTCTAGGAGAAAACATAGGAGAAGATCTTTACAACCTTGGGGTAGGCAGATTTTTTAGAAAGAATTAAAAAAATCACAAACTATAAAAAGGTTAGAAAAATTGGACTTTATCAAAATTAAAATCTCCTGCTTTTCAAAAAATACCACTAAGAAAATGAAAAGGCAAGTCACAGACTAGGAGAAAATATTCACCATACATATGTCTGAGAAAGGAACTGTATCCAGAATGTAAGAACTCTTACAACTCAATAGCAAGAAGTCAAAAAAGTCTAATTAAAAGATGGGATAAAAAGAAACGAAATTGAGTTATTTGTGGTGAGGTGGATAGACCTAGAGTCTGTCATACAGAGTGAAGTAAGTCAGAAAGAGAAAGACAAATACCATATGGTAACACATATATACGGAATTTAAGAAAAAAAATGTCATGAAGAACCTAGGGATAAGACAGGAATAAAGACACAGACCTACTAGAGAATGGACTTGAGGATATGGGGAGGAGCTGGGACAAAGTGAGAGAGAGGCATGGACATATATACACTACCAAACGTAAAATAGATAGCTAGTGGGAAGCAGGCGCATAGCACAGGTATATCAGCTCGGTGCTTTGTGACCGCCTAGAGGGGTGGGATAGGGAGGGTGGGAGAGAGGGAGACGCAAGAGGGAAGAGATATGGGAACATATGTATATGTATAACTGATTCACTTTGTTATAAAGCAGAAACTAACACACCATTGTAAAGCAATTTTACTCCAATAAAGATGTAAAAAAAAAAAAAAGATGGTAAAGATTTAAACAGACACTTCACAAAAGATTTGCAAGTGGCCATAAGCACATGAAAAGATGCTTGACATTACTAGTCACCAGATAACTACACATTAAAACCACAATGAGTTACCACTACTCATCTACTAGATGGGTACAATGAAAAAGAATGACAATACCAAGTGTTGGTAAGATTGTGAAGCAACTTGATCTCTCAAATATTGTTTATGGGAGTGTAAAATGGTTCAACCATTTTGGAAAACTATATGGGAATTTCTTATAAAGTTAAATATCTTCTTTCTATAATCCAGCAACTGCACTCCTAGGGATTACCAAAGAGAAACAAAAACTTTTGTTCACACAAGACTTGGACAAGAATATTCATAGCAGCTTTATTCAAAATAGCCCAAATCTGGAAACAAACCAAACACCTGTCAACAGGTGAGTAGATAAAACAAATTATAATACCTTCATACAATGAAATACAACTTGGCAATAAAAATTAACAGACCACTGGTACATACAGCAATGTGGATAGATCTCAAAAACGTTGTGTCAGGACTTCCCTGGTGGTGCAGTGGTTAAGAATCCGCCTGCCAATGCAGGGGACATGGGTTTGAGCCCTGGTCTGGGAAGATCCCACATGCCGCGGAGCAACTAGCCCGTGCACCACAACTACTAAGCCTGCACTCTAGAGCCTGCAAGCCACAACTACTGAAGCCCGCGCGCCTAGAGCCCGAGCTCCTCAAGAGAAGCCACTGCAATGAGAAGCCCATGCACCGCAACGAAGAGTGGCCCCGGCTCGCCAGAGCTAGAGAAAGCCCACACGCAGCAATGAAGACCCAATGCAGCTAAAAATAAATAAATTAATTAAAAAAACAAAAACGTTATGTTGAGTGACAGAAGGCACAACAGATTACATACTATGTGATTCCATTCATATGAAACCCTAAAAGAGGCAAAAGTAATCTATGTGACAAAAGCAAGTGGGGAAGAGGGAAGGATGACTTACAAAGGGGGCACAAGAGAACTTTTAGTGGATGGAAATGTTCTGTGTCTTGACTGTAGCTGAGGTTATGGGCGTATGTGCCTGTCAAAAGTCACTGACCTGCTACACTTAAATAAGTGCACATTATACTTCAGTAAAGTTGGTCTTAAAAAAGCAAAAACAATGAGGATAAGGATTATACCAGAACTTTGAACAATGTGCTTTGAGCACCATTTTGAATGTATTCTAATTTCACAGTCACATATATATATATATATATATATATATATATATATATATATATATATATATATATGTGTTTACTTTCTTCCTGTGGAAAATAAACCTACTGAATAAGCTGAGTTGATTGGCTGAGTTTAAAACCCTTGATAAGCTTACAATATTAGCCATACTTAGAGAGGCAAGAAACATTTTTATGAAATAAGGCAGAAGAAGCAGGGAGAAAAGAAGGCAACAGGGTTATTGATATTGATCCAAACACGAGGAACTATACTAGGAGAGTCGAATTATTCTGCAGGTATTCTGGTGAGAAGAAAAGACTGGAATATTTTAGATACTCTGGCTTATTAATTTTCTTTTTAAAAAAATATTTGTTTATTTGTTTATTTATTTTGGCTACACCGGGTCTTAGGTGCAGCAATGTGGACTTCTTAGCTGCGGCATGCGGACTCTTAGTTGCGGCATGTGAACTCTTAGTTACAGCAAGCACGCGGGATCTAGTTCCCCAACCAGGGATCGAACCCCTGCCACCTGCATTGGGAGCACGGAGTCTTACCCACTGGACCACCAGGGAAGTCCCTGCTTATTAATTTTCTGATAATTTTTATTAAGATAACTGAAACCAGACTGGCATAGTCCTTCCTGATTTTGTAGTAAGCTATTATGGACCATTTGGGATGCAAGGGGATGAGAGTGGAAAAGACTGGAGGGCATAAAGAAATGTTCTGGCTGTTGCCATGACTGCCTGCTTGCATATTCTGATGCTGGCTAGCTCCCTACTACTGTTCTTTTTTTTTTTTTAATAAGTCAGCATAAAAAGTAGCCAGGTTACATTGACCACACTTTCTCCACAATGTGTACTTCTCAATCTTCAGTCATATTTAAACAGCGAAATGAATAAAGTACAAATCCAGATAACTCCTTTTCCCCTAGACTATGGTTTTATTGAAAATGACTACTCCCCACCGATGAGAAGTTACAGGAAAGCCTGCCCTGTAAGTCACCTACCTCCGATGATGGCTGAGTTTCTGTTGACTCCATTTCTTATAGCCTGGCCTTGTCCTGGGTTATACGGAAAATCAGCACTGGCTATAGAGGAAGAAATGAAAAGACATATATATCATCTATCCCAGATAATTTGACACCTAGTTTTTCATACAACCCTTCAACAGCCTGTTTTCCCAAGTGAGATCTCCATTTCATCTAAACCCATTTTGCTGTTGTTTCCCACAAGAATCACAGCCACTTCAGTGTCTGCTGTTTGCCTTTGTACAAGTCCCAGATGAACAGCGTTTACCTCTTTGGGAGGAGTATTAACAAATCTTAGGACTACATGAGCTGGCCTGTTTTGGTTCCCCTGGCAGACAAGTTTATGTATTAGAATACTTTTTCTTAAGTTTGGCTGAAATCTGCTTGCAACCCACTTTTATCCCTTTCATAACTGGTGGCACTGGAGATACTCGCCAATGAGCTTTTTACAGCTTACAGCATTAGTTTAAAAAGTAAAATCATTAAAAAATACTTTTTAAAATTGAAGTACAGCTAATGTACAATATTCTATAAGTTACAGGTGTACAACAGAGTGATTCACAATTCTTAAAGGTTATACTCCATTTATAGTTATTATGAAATATTGGCTCTATTCCCTGTGTTTATTTATTTTATACATAGTGGTTTTACCTCTTGGCCCCCTACCCCTATCTTGCCCCTCCCCCTCCCTCTCCCCACTCGTAACCACTAGTTTATTCTCTATATCTGTGAGTCTGCTTCTTTTTTGTTATAGTCATTAGTTTGTTGTATTTTTTAGATTCCACATGTAAGTGATATCATGCAGTATTTGTCTTTCTCTGACTTATTTCACTTAGCATAATGCCCTCCAAGTCCATCCACGTTGTTGTAAATGGCAAAATTTCATTCCTTTTGATGGCTGAGTAGTATTCCATTGTATATATAGGTACCACATCTTCTTAATCCATTCATCTGTTGATGGACAGTTAGGTTGCTTCCATATCTTGGCTATTGTAAATTATGCTTCCATAAATATTGAGATTGCTTCCATATCTTGGCAATTGTAAATAATGCTGCCATAAATATTGGGGTGCATGTATCTTTTCAAATTAGTGTTTTTGTTTTAAAAAGTAATCATTTCTTTAAATGAATATCTTACATGGCTCTATTAAAACACTGTACATTTCAGGAATTTGTAAGAGGATAATATCTTATAAGTGTTGAGAAGAATATTAACTGCCTAATAAATTTTCTATTTCTCTCCCTATTTCAACAGGCCTTTGCAGGATGCCTACCATATGTCAGGCGCTATTCTAAGTGCTGGGGATATACAGTAAACAAGAAAAAAGATGAAAATTGTTATTAATGAGAACTTTCCATGCCTCATTGGAGAGTTTGGTTTATATAGTCAAAATACTAGTCTGAAGCATGGATGTGGTTTTAGTTATGACCCTATTTATAGTGAACTGCCTGAAATTATGGGGCAGCTTCCACGTTGTAACGCACACACTCATAGGACACAGTAAGATTTGGTTATCAGTACACATAATTCCCTGACATCAACCGCCCTTCAAAGACTGAGAGCTGTTTTTCAAGGATAAAGGCCTGCACCTTCACTGCGCCTCTGGGGCACAGTTTCTAGGTCTTTCGACATTGTATTTACCTTTCTCTGGACTCTATTTGGTCTACATCCTTCTAAAAAGTCAAAAGCTTCGGAGCTTGTAAGTGGCCTAGTTGGGATTAACACCCAGGTAGGGTTAATTCCAAAGTCAATAATCTTCCCTGTCCTGCCTTTCAAGGGCTAGGAAAACACAGACAGGTAAGCTGGTGAGGAAATACCAGCTTTCAGACGGTTTAGCTTACGTAGGGCCTATGGGAGGAAGAGCCTTTTCTTTGGGGATTGGGGAGACAGACTTGTTTTGTTTGGACACATTGAATCTGAGGTGCCTAGGGGATGTATGGCGATAACTACTAGACATTTGGGTGAGTGGGTCATATCTCTCATCTCCTTTGGATAAACACAGAAATCTCCTGACCCTTAAACATCAATAATATAAATCTTCAAAATATATTTGGTAACAAAAAAATTACAATGGCAATTTTGTCACTATTCTGTTGTTTGGTATTCATGATACTACAAAACTGTTTGCTCTTCTGCTTCAGGTAACACGGATGGTGGGACACAGCATAGTTCCCGCTCCAAAGAGAGCTTTGCGCCCTTGGCCACAAAACTGCAGAGAAACACAGATGCCTAGAGACTGACATCCTCTCTCTGGTTCTCTTGAAGTTATTGATACAAACACTAGTGGAAGGTATGGATGTGACCTGAGATGACCCAAGCAGAATAATAAGAGCTAGAAAAGAACATTAAAAATACCCCAGGATCGCCTCTGTTATAAAATCTGAACTCCTTGACATGGGGAGGAAGGCTTCCCTTGAGACGAATTTCTCTCCTGCCTCTTTCCTCATGGAACCACTTTTCCAACTCAACATTCTAGGCACACGGATTCCTGAGGCTTGAGGGGGACGTGTCTTTGCTCATCCACATGACTCTCTGTCAGGACACCTGGTTCGCCCTTCTTTTTGTCCATTAAATCTTGCCTCTTTCCTGAAACCATCCTCAGCGACCGCAGATGAAGCGTCTGCCCTCCTTCCAATGGCTATCACCTTAACTCTCATCACTCCTTACATGGTATTCATCCTCTTAAAGGCAGGGGCCAATCTTAATTATATTTGCAGCCCCAACGACAAACAGCGCAGACAAGTAGCAGAACTAATTGGATGTTCGTTGACCCGTATGATTAAAATCAGTCCATTAAGATGTGCGTAAACATTTGTATAGCCTCTTCTGATAATAAAGTCCCCCACGCAGGTACAATTTTGAAAGTCAGCTGCCTAAACTCAACTCTACTCTTAAAGCAAGGCAGCATTCTTACTCTTCCCAACAAAGGAAAGGAATATATTGAATATAGAAAAGCTGCTAATGATTCCTGTGTCCACTAGTCTGGTTATTATCAGAAAACAATCAGTGGAAAACCCCCAGGCCCAGCAGAAGTCCTCATGAAATTCAAGGACAGGGTTCTGTGTTTGCATGAGCATCCTTATTTTCCTGGCTTTGTTTATACCTTGAGACTGGTTGTCCTAATGCATGTGAATGCTTACTCCCTGGAGGCAAATCCACTTTATCCTGGCATGCAGACTGATTTGCTACTTTGACAGATATATTTCAAATGATTTCATTGTAACTGTCCTTTCCCCTGGGTACCAACAGACTCTTGGAAATGCACATAAAGAAACATGGAAGCCAAGAGACACAGATGAGGCCAAACCACAAACCTCATCCATGACATGGGCTCCATTCTGCTGCTTACGTGATGCTCCCCCCACCTCACCTCCTCCAAGTTTGCTGGGAGAGCAGAGCCATTTTAGTGGTGCTGGAGTATCGGGGAACCTATATTTTGGGAAACGTCATGAGTAGGTCCAAAGTAGACTTTATTTTTTATGTATGTATGTATGTATGTATGTATGTATGTATGTATGGCTGTGTTGGGTCTCTGTTGCTGTGTGCAGGCTTTCTCTGGTTGTGGCGAGCGGGGGCTACTCTTCGTTGCGGTGCACAGGCTTCTCTCATTGTGGTGACTTCTCTTGTCACGGAGCACAGGCTCTAGGCGTGCGGGCTTCAGTAGTTGTGGCACACGAGCTCAGTAGTTGTGGCTCATGGGCTCTAGAGCGCAGGCTCAGTAGTGTGGCACATGGGCTTAGTTGCTCTGCGGCATGTGGGATCTTCCCGGACCAGGGCTCGAACCTGTGTCCCCTGCACTGGCAGGCGGATCTTAACCACTGCGGCACCAGGGGAGTTCCAAAATAGACTTTAGATATTAAGTCTCAGGACCAGATTTGTGTCGAATAGGCAAAGACTGTATTCAATACACTTTTCTTCTGGGTCCCAAATGACACTTGTGGACAAAGAATGTCACCCGTCAAAGGATGTTGCTGCCATCAAGCCATCAGCCACGCCCACCCCCACAGTGCACCCTGAGGAGATTCAGGATGGAGAAAACAGGATACTGGCCCTAGATAGTTAAGGTGCCTATCAAAGGAATGATCTCCGTGAGGCCAGACTCTGGAATTTTCCCACACATAAAAAATTGCTAACTTCATTAACTTGAGATGTCTGGTTTTTCTTTAATTAATAGTAATCTTTTGATGTACCAACTACTTGTTTGGTTGCAAAAACTCCCATATACCCGGGCCCCTCCTTAACCTCTTCGGAGCTGCCCCTCACAGTTATTTGAGAGTCTGTCTCCTGGGCTTAAGTCCTCAGTATGTCCACTGCATAAAACATAATTCTCAACTTTTTGGTTGTGCATGTTTTTTCTCAGTTGACACACTACATGATAATGCTAAAGTGTGCTGCTATTCCAGCACTGATTTAGTGTCTCCTGGAAGCGTGTTCCTGCTTATTTCCCCTGCACACATCCTGTTTGTCTGGTCCTCCCCTTTACCCTGACAGACCGTGTTTCCTTTGCCCCATCAGCCAGAGATCCGCTCTCCTTCCCGCCGCCCCCCAGCAGGGGCAGGCAGACATGTTGCTGCAGCAACCGATGGGGCGGGTCCTTCTCCCGTGGACATGCCTGCTAAACAGCTTGGCCGACGCTGCAGAGCCCACAGAGAAGGCACGTGCATCCCAGGCCCCCAGACACACCCGGACGGTTCCACACACAGACAGCCTCCCTTCCCATCATCTCTGTCTTCAACCTGGGAAGCAAGCTGAGAGCTCAGTGCTGGTGCACCTGCCCTTTCCCTTCCTCCAACTTCAGGTTGGGAAAAAAAAGGGAAGAACACACACACTCTGTAACAGCAGGCCCAGGGGGAGCTGTTCCTCCTAATCATACAGATATAGTAAGATGGTCAGAAATTAGGACAGGGTGAGTAAAAATACACCTTCTTACCCCCAAAGAATAGATACCATGACTGTTTTATTCCACTTCTAAAGGCCTCTGCCTGCCCTTTGCTACATTCTAGGAAGACTTCATCAGGAAAGCAAAAGACAGTCTAATCCTTGCCTCTTCTGTCCGTGTGCCAGGCGGGGCGAGGGGGCGGCCCTCCTCGGGCAGCTAGTTCTGAGCCTACCCCGTACCTGCCGCCAGGTGAGGGACATCGCACAACAAAGACCCCCAATCATCACGTAGGTGATGGATGCGTGGTAAAGCTCTAAATTTTAGGACTACATGAAATTACTCATTACTTGGACTATACTTTCCTCACATATAAAACTCTCTGGGGCCCAGAATAGCAAGTGTTCGCTGTGGTGGAATCAGCCTAGAAGCGTTTTCCTTCTACCATAGAGCACAAAAGGTAAATTTACATGAAATTCAAGTTTTGGGAGCAAGCTGTTTAGGAAATAATATTAATAGCACTTCCTACAAGTCAGGCACTGTTTTAAGTCCTTTTCATGGATTAGCTCATTTCATCCTCCTGTGAACCTTGTGAGGTTGGTGTATTCGTCCCATTTTGGAGGCTGAACACTTGGCTGAGGTCCCACGACCAAGAAGTGGCAGAGCCAGGAATTGGCTCCAGAAACCACCTGCAAGGCACTAAGCTGAAGTGCCTCTGATGAGGAAGAAGGGGTCTACACTGGCTTTACCAAATCATCACCATCATTAAGGCGACCAACTCATTTGGCCCAGTTGTTTTCTCTGTGGTTGGTGGGCTGTCTGGGGAGGCCCACAGATGTCTAAAGGCTTCTGACTGCACTTGTCTGGCTTCAAAAGTGAGCATGTGAGGCATTTTACCTGACAAAGATAATTCCACATGATGATAGCATCAGCTGAGCAATGTGATAAACTAAGAACTCTGAACCAACATCGTAGGAAGAGAAACCCAATATTCCAGATACAATTCCCTATGGGCGCAAATGGCACAGAGAGAATGGTTATCACCATTAGGGTAACACTTGTGAAATCATGAATAGTGCTAACTGTGCTTTAAAACATTACTGTCAGATTATAATTTTGACTGCCTTTACAGAATGTGAAAAATTAAGAGGGGAAGTTTCAAGGCAGGTACTTAAGTACAATACGCTGATTTAAAAGAGATTCATAAGAATGGAATATTAAAAAGAGATTTGAATTCTTTAGCCTTAAATTTCTTGCCTGTCTCATTGTGCAGGTAGGGAGGAAAAGCAGTAGTAAAGCATTAAAAAAAAAAATACAAGAGGTGGAGTCAAGATGGCAGTGTGGGAGGATGCGGAGTTAGCGTCTCCCCACAACTAGGGTGCCTGCCGGCTGCTAGTGGGGGACTCTGACGCCCAAGGAGATGGGAGGAACCCCAAAGTGAACCAGTAGGACGTAGGGGGACCGATGGGGGGAGGAAAAGTGGAGGCAAGACAGGATCAGCACCCCTGAGGCCGGGAAGATCAGGAGATGCAGGCGGGAGGGACTCTCCCGGAAGAGGAGGAGCGGGAGCGGGACAGAGGGCGATCGCCTGGCCCACTCGGGCTGGGGAGCCTGCTGAGCTCCCAGGCCGGTAGCCCTCCTCCAAAGCCCCATCCAGGCCGTGTGGGTCTTGGGCGCATAGGAGGGAGGCCAGGGAGATCAGGAGAGGCAGGCCCTCTGGGAGAAGTGGGAGAGGAGTGGGGGGCAATTGCCCCACACACTCGGGCTGGGGAGACTGCTGAGTTCCCAGGCGATCCCCTGCCCTCTGAGACCAGGAGTGGGGGGCACACCTGGGCCCCTTCTGTTCCTTGAGCCTAAGCCCCACCCTCCACAGCCCCCAGGGCCTTTTCCAGCCCTGTGGGACCTGAGCATTGGCCCCACCCACCACCCAAACCTTGCCCTTGCTTAGGCCCCACTCTCGACAGCCAAGGCCTTCCTGTCCCCCCGCTTTTTTTTTTCCCTCCTCCTCTTTTTCACTATTGTGATACTGTTGTATGTTCTGGTTGTTGATTCATCTATATTTTTATTTTTATATTCTTCCTAACATATGTGTTAGTTTACTAGCCTAATTTTATTTGTCATTTTGTTTTTTTTTTTTTTTTTTTTTTTTCCCCCCGGTCTTGGTTCACAACACCACGGTCAGGCTGAAGCTCCTGCAGTGGGAGCTCCGAGTCTGAACCACTGGACTAACAGAACCTCAGACCCCAGGGAATATTCATTGGAGTGAGACCTCATGGAGTTCCTCATCTCAGCACCAAGACCCAGCTCTACCCAATAGCCTACAAACCCCAGTGTTGGAAGCCTCAGACCAAACAACCAGTAAGACAGGAACACAATCCCACTCATAAAAAAAAAAAAAAAAAAAAGAGGCAGCAAAAAAATATGTCACAGATGAAGGAGTAAGGTAAAAACCTACAAGACCAAATAAATGAAGAGGAAATAGGCAATCTACCTGAAAAAGAATTCAGAGTAACGATAGCAAAGATGATCCAGAATCTCGGAAACAGAATGGCGGCACAGATTGAGAAAATACAAGAAATGTTTAACAAAGATCTAGAAGAACCAAAGAACAAACAAACAGAGATGAACAACATAATAACTGAAATGAAAAATACACTAGGAGGAATCAATAACAGGATAACTGAGGCAGAAGAACGAATAAGTGAGCTGGAAGACAAAATGGTGGAAATAACTGCCAAGGAGCAGAATAAAGAAAAAAGAATGAAAAGAATTGACGACAACTGCAGAGACCTCCGGGACAACACTAAACACACTAACATTCGAATTATAGGGGTCCCAGAAGAAGAAGAGAAAAAGAAAGGGTCTGAGAAAATATTTGAAGAGATTATAATTGAAAACTTCCCTAACATGGGAAAGGAAATAGCAAAGAGAGTCCCATACAGGATAAACCCTAGGAAAAACACACGAAGATACATATTAATCAAACTAACAAAAATTAAATTCAAAGAAAAAATATTAAAAGCAGCAAGAGAAAAACAAAAAGTAACATACAAAGGAATGCCCATAAGGTTATCAGCTGATTTTTCAGTGGAAAATTCTGCAGGCCAGAAGGGAGTGGCAGGATATATTCAAAGTGATGAAAGAGAAAAACCTACAACCATGATTACTCTACCCAGCAAGGATCTCATTCAGATTTGATGGAGAAGTCAAAAGCTCTTCAGAGAAGCAAAAGCTAAGAGAATTCAGTAAAGCAAACCAGCTTTACAACAAATGCTAAAGAAACTTCTCTAAGCAGGAAACACAACAGAAGAGAAAGACCCACAAAAACAAACCCAAAACAATTAAGAGAATGGTAATAGGAACATATATATCAATAATAACCTTGAATGTAAATGGATTAAATGCCCCAACCAAAAGACACAGACTGGCTGAATGGATACAAAAACAAGACCCATATGTATGCTGTCTACAAGAGACCCACTTCAGACCTAGGGACACATACAGACTGAAAGTGAAGGGATGGAAAAAGATATTCCATGCAAATGGAAATCAAAAGAAAGCTGGAGTAGCAATTCTCGTATCAGATAAAGTAGACTTTAAAATAAAGACTGTTACAAGAAATAAGGAGGGACACTACATAATGATCAAAGGATCAATCCAAGAAGAAGATATAACAATAATAAATGTTTATGCACCCAACATAGGAGCACCTCAATACATAAGGCAAATGCTAACAACCATGAAAGAAGAAATAGACAGTAACACAATAATAGTAGGGGACTTTAACACCCCACTTACACCAAGGGACAGATCATCCAAATGGAAAATAAATAAGGAAACACAAGCTTTAAATGACACAATAGATCAGATAGGTCTAACTGATATTTATAGAACATTCCACCCAAAAGTGGCAGAATACACTTTCTTCTCAAGTGCACATGGAACATTCTTGAGGATAGATCACATCTTGGGTCACAAATCAAGCCTCAGAAAATTTAAGAAAATTTAAATCATATCAAGCATCTCTTCTGACCACAATGCTATGAGACTGGAAATCAATTACAGGAAAAAAAACTGTAAAAAACACAAATACATGGAGGCTAAACAGTGTGCTACTAAATAACCAAGAGATCACTGAAGAAACCAAAGAAGAAATTAAAAAATACATAGGAACAAATGACAATGAAATCACGATGACCTAAAACCTGTGGGACGCAGCGAAAGCAGTTCTAAGAGGGAAGTTTATAGCAATACAATCTCACCTCAAGAAACAAGGAAAATCTCAAATAAACAATCTAACCCTACACTTAAAATAACTAGAGAAAGAAGAACAAAGAAAACCCAAAGTCAGTAGAAGGAAAGAAATCATAAAGATCAGAGCAGAAATAAATGAAATAGAAACAAAGAAAACAATATCAAAGATCAATAAAACTAAAAGCTGGTTCTTTGAGAAGATAAACAAAATTGATAAACCCGTAGCCAGACTCATCAAGAAAAAAAGGGAGAGGAAGCAAATCAATAAAATTAGAAATGAAAAAGGAGAAATCAGAACCGACACTGCAGAAATACAAAGGATTATAACAGACTACTACAAACAACTATATGCCAAAAGTGGACAACCACGAAGAAATGGACAAATTCTTGGAAAGGTACAATTTTCCAAGACTGAACCAGGAAGAATTAGAAAATATAAACAGACTTATCACAAGTAATGAATTGAAACCATAATTAAAAATCTTCCAACAAAGAAAAGTTCAGGATCAGATGGCTTCATAGGTGAGTTCTATCAAACATTTAGAGAAGAGCTAACACTGATCCTTCTCAAACTCTTCCAAAAAATTGCAGAAGGAGAACACTCCCAAATTCATTTTATGAGGCCACCATCACCCTGATACCAAAACCAGAAAAAGACATCACAAAAAAAGAAATTTATAGACCAATATCACTGATGAACACAGATGCAAAAATCCTGAACAAAATACTAGCAAACAGAATGTAACAGCACATTAAAAGGATCATACACCAAGATCAAGTGGGATTTACCCCAGGGATGCAAGGACTCTTCAATATAGGCAAATCAGTCAATGTGATACACCACATTAACAAATTAGGAATAAAAACCATATGGTCATCTCAGTAGATTCAGAAAAAGCTTTTGACAAAATTCAACACCAATTTATGATAAAAACTCTCCAGAAAGTGGGCATAGGGGGAACCTACCTCAACATAATAAAGGTCATATATGACAAACCCACAGCAAGCATCATACTCAATGGTGAAAAACTGAAACCATTTCCACTAAGATCAGGAACAAGACTAGGTTGCCCACTCTCACCATTCTTATTCAACACAGTTTTGGAAGTCCTAGCCACAGCAATCAGAGAAGAAAAAGAAATAAAAGGAATACAAATTGGAAAAGAAGAAGTAAAGCTGTCACTGTTTGCTGATGACATGGTACTATACACAGAAAATCCTAAAGATGCCACCAGAAAACTACTAGAACTAATGAATGAATTTGGTAAGGTTGCAGGACACAAAATTAATGCACAGAAAGCTCTGGTATTCCTATACACCAACAATGAAAAATCAGAAAGAGAAATTAAGGAAACACTCCCATTTACCACTGCAACAAAAAGAATAATATACCTAGGAATAAATCTGCCTAAGGAGGCGAAAGACTTGTACTCAGAAAACTATAAAACACTGATGAAAGAAATAAAATTTGACATAAACAGATGGAGAAATATACCACTTTCTTGGATTGGAAGAATCAATACTGTGAAGATGACTATACCACCCAAAGCAATCTGTAGATTCATTGCAATCCCTATCAAACTACTAATGGCATTCTTCACAGAATTGGAACAAAAGTTTTACAATTCGTATGGAAACAGAAAAGACCCCAAAGAGCCAAAGCAATCTTGAGAAAGAAAAACAGAGTTGGAGGAATCAGGTTCCCCAACTTCAAATTATACCACAAAGCTACAGTAATTAAGACAGTATGGTACTGGCATAGAAACAGAAATATACATCAATGGTGAAAGATAGAATGCCCAGAGATAAACCCATGCACATATGGGCACCTAATTTATGACAAAGGAGGCAAGAACATACAACGGAGAAAAGACAGCCTCTTCAATAAGTGTTGCTGGGAAAACTGGACAGCTACATGTAAAAGAATGAAATTAGAACACTACCTAACACCATACACAAAAATAAACTCAAAATGGATTAAAGACTTTAAACGTAAGATGAGACACTATAAAACTCTTAGAGGAAAACATAGGAAAAACTCTCTTTGACATAAAGCACAGCAAGATCTTTTTTGACCCACCTCCTAGAGCTACAGAAATGAAAACAAAGATAAGCAAATGGGATTTAATTAAACTTAAAAGCTTTTTGCACAGCAAAGGAAACCATAAACAAGACAAAAAGACAACCCTCAGAATGGGAGAAAATATTTGCAAATGAAACGACAAAGGATTAATCTCCAAAATACACAAACACCTCATGGAGCTGGATATCAAAAAAACAAACAATCCAGTTAAAAAATGGGTGGAAGACCTAAATAGACATTTCACCAAGGAAGACATACAGATGGCCAAGAGGCACTTGAAAATATGCTCAACATCATTAATTATTAGAGAAATACAAATCAGAACTACAATGAGGTGTCACCTCATGCCGGTCAGAATGGCCTTTATCAAAAAATCTAGAAAGAATAAATGCTGGAAAGGGTGTGGCAAAAAGGGAACCCTCTTGCACTATTGGTGGGAATGTAAACTGATACAACCACTATGGAAAACAGTATGGAGGTTCCTTAAAAAACTAAAAATAGAGCTACCATATGACCCAGCAATCCCACTACTGGGCATATACCCTGAGAAAACAGTAATTCAAAAAGAGACATGTACCATAAGGTTCATTGCAGCACTATTTACAATAGCCAGGACGTGGAACCAACCTAAATGTCCATCGACAGATGAATGGATAAAGAAGAACAATGGAATATTACTCAGCCATAAAAAGAAACGAAATTGAGTCATTTGTAGTGAGGGTGGATGGACCTAGAGTCTGTCATACAGAGTGAAGTAAGTCAGAAAGAGAAAAACAAATACCGTATGCGAATGCATATATATGGAATCTAAAAAAAAAAAAAAAAAAAAAAAAGGTACTGATGAACCTAGTTTCAGGGCAGGAATAAAGAGATAGACATAGAAAATGGACTTGAGGACATGGGTTGGGAAGGCGAAGCTGGGGTGAAGTGAGAGTAGCATCGACATACATACACTACCAAATGCAAAATAGCTGGCTGGTGGGAAGCAGCAGCATAGCACAGGGAGACTGGCTTGGTGCTTTGCGATGACCTAGAGGGGTGGGATTGGGAGGATGGGAGGGAGGCTCAAGAGGGAGGGGATATGGGGACGTGTATGCGTATGGCTGATTGGCTTTGTTGTGCAACAGAAGCTAACAGAGTATTGTGAAGTAATGATGCTTCAATAAAGATCTATTAAAAAAAAAAAGCTAAACATACAATTATCATATGATCCAGCAATTCCACTCCTAGGTGTATATCTAAAGGAATTGAAAGCAAGCATTCATCAGCACTTGTGTGCTGATGTGTATAGTAGCATTATTCATAATGGCCAAAAAGTAGAAACAACCCAAATATTCGTCCATGGACAAATAAAATATGGTACATACACTGGAATATTTTCCAACCATAGAAAGGAATGAAGTACTGATACATGTTACAACATGGATGAACATTATGCTAAGTGAAATAAACCAGATACAAAAGGACAAACGTTGTATGATTCCATTTCATGAGTTACCTAGAGTAGACAAATTCATAGAGACAGAAAGTAGATTAGAGCTTATGGGGGACTGGGGAGAGAGGAATGGGGAGTTATTGCCTATGGTGAAAACTTCTATTTGGGATGATGAAAAAGTTTTGGAAATAGATAGTGGTAATGGTTACACAGTATTTTGAGTGTGACTGATGCTACTGAATTAAACACTTAAAAATGTTTAAAATGGCAAATGTATGTTATATATATTTTACTACAATTTTTAAAAGATTAATAATGTAATATACCAAAAGCCATTGAATTGTACACTTTAAATGGGTAAACTGTATAATATGTGAATTATATCACAATAATAACTGGACTCCACATGCAAAGGAATGAAGTTGGACCCCAATTTCACACCATATATACAAAAGTTAACTCAAAATGGATCAAAGACCTAAATTTCAGAACTAAAATTATAAAACTCTTAGAAGAAAACATAGGCATAAATCTTCATGATCTTGGATTAGGTAATAATTTCTTAAATATGACACCAAAAGCACAAACAATGAAAGAAAAAATAAATTGGACATCATTGAAATTTAAAACTTTTGTGTTTCAAAGGACACCATAAAAAAAATAAAAAAGACAACCCACAGGTTAAAAAATATTGACAAATATATATATCTTATCTGGGGATAAGGGAAATAACATATCTAGAATATATAAAGATCACTTACAACTCAATAATAAAAAGACATGCCCAATTTTTAAAGTGGGCAAAGGATTTGAATTGGCATTTATCCAAATAAGATATAGAAGTGGCTGATAAACATATGAAAAGTCATGCAATATTACTACCCTTCAGGAAAATGCAAATCAAAACCACAGTGAGATACTTCATACCCACTAGGATGGTTATAATCAAAAAGACAGACAATAAGTGGGAGGTACAAACTATTGAGTGTAAGATAGGCTACAAGGATGTACTGTACAACATGGGGAATATAGCCAATAGTTTGTAATAACTGTAAATGGAGTGTAACCTTTAGAGTTGTATAAAAATAAAAGATAAAAATAATTTAAAAAATACAGAACATAAACGAGGTAATTGTGATTCTTATTTACTAAATTTCAAAGTACGTAAAATTGTAGACTTTAGGCTCAGAAACCAATTGCACATAAAACACACATTTAAATGCATATAAAAATAAACCGAGATTGCCTAGCAGAAAACTCCCCCAAAATGAAAGGCACCAAATGCTTCAGGTTGTCATACACCAGGGACCAAAAAATTAGATAGTAGCTGACATCTAGAGAAAATATTGCCATGGAAAGCACTGGGCTTCAGCATCTAATGGGATAATTTGAGATACTTCAGCAAAACTGCTGCTATTAATTATAATTTAATTTAAATTGCAATGTTCTTTTTGTAGTGGAGTCTGCACTCCATGTTGTAAATATGTCTTTGTTCTTCCCAGTTTCTTTGCTTCCTTTCACTTTATTCACTCTCTTCAAATCTGAGCTCTATAGCAGAAAACAATTTTTTTTCAAACTGTTTTAGCCATTCACTATTGACTGATACTTTGGAAAGTCCTATGAAAACAAACTGTTGTCAAGTAAGATGCTGAAGATCTCAGGGGACGCTCCTTTATTTTCAGAGAGGCTATTGCTGATCACATTTTCAGGAGGGGGAGATTTCTCAGGGCCGCAGCAGGATGTTAGCCACAGGCAAACCCTGTGTGGCAGGACCTTGATGAGCCTCAGTTTTGTTTCTACTACACCCTTCACTTCAGTTTCTACAGAAAGGTGACCAGCCAGAATTCCAGAGCCCCAACAGTGAAGAGAGTATGAATTTTGGGCTTCGACGTGGGAAGGTAATCAAGCCTTACGTCTCCAGCTTCTTAAAAGAGCGGCCAAGTGGCAGCTGCTTGCTCCAGTGTCGGAGATCCAGTGACCAAAAGAGGCTAATTTGAAAAGAAACAGGTGAAAAGAAACAGAATAAAGGAGCGTGCCGTCCTCTACTATAGATCTTGACTGTTTAAATAATGCCAACTTTAAATGAAGGTACTGAAAGAACAATCGATTTTTACTAAATTCCTTCCTTCCATCGGTTTTTTTAGCCAACTTCTAAACGGTCTCAGTTGCCTTTCGGGAAGGAGATCCACTGATACTCCCAAATGAGGCTGCCATTGCATTCTTTTGTCTGATTAACTGTAGGAGGTATTTGGATTAGAATACCTAGGTGCTGGCCCTCACACAGGGCTCCGGAGGTCAGGGATGAAGCACCTCAGCCTTGAGTAACTAGGAGAAGGGGGTTCATTGGCCTCGAGTGGGTTGTGTAGGCTTTGTCTTCCTCTGTATACCTCATTCTGATGTGCCTTGAGGAGAAAATAAACTGATTCCTGAGTGCTTTGGTTCAGAGCTTTCCAACTTGAAGCCTCCCACAAACCACCTGGAATCTGATTAAAATGCAGATTCTGAGTGCCTTGGGCTGCGAGCCTGCATTTCTGATGGGCTGCGGGGGAGTTTGAATACACACCTCACTTTGAGTAGCAGAGGTTTAATTGAGACTCCCGGTGATTCACATCTCCTGCTGTTCCTGTGCATGTGTGTTTTCATTTAACATGATGCCTGAGAAGGAACTGAAATAATTCCTTCTGAGGCCTTGTCTTTTTTTGGGGCGTGGCGGTGCGCTGACTCATTGTGTGCTTTTAAATGATCTGCATGACAGAATGCCCCTTGGCTTCATTTCCTTTAACCCTATTTCTTTTTAGTCTTGTGAAAGCTACTAATGGAACCCCGCTTTCATTTCTGAGGACAGTTCTTTAGTATTCTGAATGTAGAGGGGGAGAGTCTATTACTGCTCAATATTAAGAGCAGTCTAAGAAAAAACAGCCAAGGAATTTAATAAATAGTTATCTTAGACATGTCCTTGGAGACCTTTCCTGATTTAGAATAGGTGATTCTCTAAAGCATGCGCATCAGGGAGGAAAAATGTAAGCAGCTTTTGGCAGGAAAGAGCTCATAGCAGGGGGCACCCTTTTGTCTTGTCACTAACCTTAAACCAGGCACCCATGTTCCACTCATCTCTAGCCCTAGCACACCTTTCAAATCTTTTGCTCACACACCTTGCCTAATCTGTTGGTTCTTTCTGTGGATCAAAGAAGTGAAGAACAAGTAATTAACAGATGACCAGATCTCTTCGGGATCTCATGGGCAAACTGTGTGAACAAGGTAGCATCTAAGGAGATGATGTATCACGAGGAGTGCACAAGCCTGCACACAGTGGCGGACGGGGACGACTCTGACCTCCCCCATCTCAGTGATTCACTGAGATGACTTTCCCTTTAAACTTTCACGGCCGAGCAGAATCTCCAGAGGTGGTTTTTTGGGGAAACCGAGTCCACCATCTCCCCAGACTGCGGCATTCTGATTAAAAGCAAGTTTCCTTTCCACCAACATTTGTCTCTCTCGAGTATTGATTTTTCGAGTGGCGAGTGGTGGGACCCAATTCGGTACCATTGTGATGTCAGCACGTAGGTTCTTGATGGTACGGATGCATTCACAGGCATATATGAGAGAAAACAGATTTTTTAAAAAAATGCTGGGTTGTTGGTTTCTCTGGAGTTTATTGATTTCTTTTTGGAAAGAATTCTTGTCTCCTTGCTGCTGGTTCTTGTATGGGTGGGCTGTGCAGTGGCAGAATGCAGTCCGCTGGGTGGAAAGCCTGAGCCCACACAGGAATGTGGTGTGTCCAGGGTCCCATAGCACCAGAGTGACTGATTCTCACTTGGTGAAATGCTGGGTCACAGTTATGATGGTTACCAAGCCAGGTGAACACGCCTGCTAATACAATTTGTGGGTTCCTTATCAGCAGGGCAGTCTCAGCCAGAATTGTCTGCTGATTCATGGAAACAGCCTCAGTTTCTAAGGAGGGGTTAGTTGAGAAACTAACAATGGTAAGAAAGAAGAAGAAAGCAACCCAATCACAGTGAGTAAGCCAAAATATGTCTTTTAAAGACATTCCCTGATGTATTCCACCTTTTCTTCTAGACTGTGATCAAGACTTGGCACCATTCAGAAGACCAACACGTCTTCAGGAGACCCTGGAGCCACTGCCTTCAAATTTCTGCTGAGAAACGCATCCAACAGGCACCATGCAGGTCCCAGCAGAGGCTTTGGACTTGGCAGAATTGGTTGTTTGGGAGTTCAGTGAAAGTAACTTTTTTTTTTTAATCACCTAAAATCTAGTCAGAAGATGAGTTTCATCATTTGTGAGAATATTTAAACACATCTAATCATTTGAGGAATCAGGCAAAGATGAAGGGTCTTCTTTTACTCCCCCTTTGTGGAAATTTCTTGTAAATTCAAAGGCCATAATTTGACTGTGGATGGCTCTTTTGGAAATGCCTAGACATTACTGATCTTGTTATCATCCTATGTCTTTCAAGGTAGTAGAATGAATAATAATATGCATTAAAAACATCTAATGTTCTGCTACAACCTCTGTATCTCAACTTGCAGACGATGCTGCCTTCAGTGGAAGATGATGATTATATTCCAGCTCTCTGTGGACCAGCTCCATCAATATCCACGGGGCTTTGGCTTGGCAGGATGTCTGTGTTGTAACTGCTATTTTATCTAAATGTAAAACTGACCCTTTTTGTTCCTAAGTGTTTGGAAACCAGTACAGAGAAGAGGACAGTTTCTGAGAACACAGTGGTATATGACCCAGATCACAGCCAGCCGAAGGGATTCTGCCTCCTCTGGGGTCTATTAGAGGGGAGAACAAGCAAAACTAAAGGGCTTTAAACATTAAGTCTCTCTATATATTTTAAGTCTTCTATCAATGTCCCGCTGGGCTCTTGCTTTGGAAATACTTTTTCCGGCTGCATTAGCACAAGTGAAAGTTTAACATTTCAGCCCCAAGACAATGTCTTTTCTTCCAAGGTTGATCTCAGAAAATAGAATACACAACCCCCATGCTAGGTATTTTCATTGTTTTTGAACTGTTCTTTCCTTGAATTAACCTCAGATCTCAAAAGGCAGCTGTATTTTCTGGCTGGCAGGTGGAATGGCCATCAAAGAGCATCTTGTGAAACAAATGATCCTTGTTCATGAGAGCTTCCTGACGTTCTCCCACAAACAGATGCCTCCTTGGTGCTGGCTCACGTCAGTATCAAGATAACGTGATAATCTTCCAGTACCAGCCACGTTGCTCTGTCATAGCTCTTCTCATTCATGTCAACCAAGTGTGAAATAATACTGAATTGGCTCTAGCAGGCTTGGGGATGATTTCTTCCAAATCAAAAAAGGGATAGTGGAAATAAAAAGGGAGGTATATTTAGTATCAGGGGTTTACCTACAGACATGCAAATTACTGATGATTTCAGGTTTCTGCATTATACTGAAGGGATGACAGAAGACAGGAAGACAGTTCAGAGTAAAGAACTGGAATCTTTTTACATTTAGATTCAAACGTTTCATTGAGAGAAAGGAAAAGTGAGAAAAGCAATGAATCAGAGCTGAGTATACCCGAATTTTAGACCTGAGGATGTTATTTTCTGTATACTTTTGAGCAAAGTGCTATACATACTGGGACCCACTGGTTCACAGTCCTGACAGCACATCAAGACTCTCTCCGGATGGGGAATGGAGAGGAGGCGTCAGGGTGGCCAAAAAGCCCCGCAGGGGACGCTAATGCATAGTCGCTGCTGCGGCCACTCATTAGATGTTTACTGTGGGAATGAGTACATTTCCTCTCCGAGTTGCACTTTTAAAAATCTTTAAAATGTGGTTAATAATGTCCACTCAGACCACGTAGAGCTACTGTCAGGATAAAACAAAACCATGCACTGAAAGCATTTCAGCAATTGAAGTTATTTACAAATTTATCATTTCTGTCTTTATACTTACCCATTTCCTAAAAGTTAAAATTCCCAAGTAAATTCTTGAAAACCACTTTTAGCCTTTTCTCGTGGGGAAATTTCACAATTAATCTCATTCTCTATGTTTAAAATAACTACACCCCACATTCATATGGATTTTTATGTACATTTTACGTTTTAACATAAAATCGATTTTACTTTTTTTTTTTTTTTTTTTTTTAAGCCTTTCAGGATTGTTCCCAGGCAGGAGCTCAACAGCAGAATCAAGGATCCACCCGATCTTTAGAAATTTCTGAACAGTCTGTGCAGAGCACAGAGAATTGAGCAAAGATCTTCTCAAATGAGTAAAACAACTGGCGTTGGGTCAAAAACTTCATCTAGCATAATGTTTCTGCAACTTCAGAAACCACAGGCAGGACACAGGCCCCGAATTGCCAGCAAAGGCAGAATCGGCACTTGTAGGTGGTGACTGGCAGGGGTTCCCCAGGGAGGATTCACACGCAGGGATTTCCGTGAGAGTCTTCTGGATGACAAGTCAGAAAAGGAAGTGGCCCCAGATTAATTCGGAATATTGTGTTCCCTTGAATGGCCCAAGTGATATACAAGGATGTTCAAAAATGCAGTGTAGTAGGAAAAGTTAGCACGGGGCCCTGCCTTGACAGAGGCAATGACAGACACAGACATCAGTGGACAACCCTGAGCTCAAACTGACTTCACATTCATGGGCTTCTCATAACATTGCCCTGCAGAAGAGCGAGACAGAAATGAACACTGTGACTCGCTGCAGTCCGTGGTTCTGCCATCAATAGAGAAGTTGCTATAGCAACGTGCACGCCTGTGTCACCTGCCCTTCCCAGCCCCACACGATGGAGGTGACAGCTGAGAGTCCTGGCAGGCGTGGGAACAGGGAGAGAGGTGTCTCTAAGGATGGTGCCAGGCAGGGGGGTGGTCAGAGGGTGGATGGCTTAGAGCGGGGGCTGGACAGAACCCCAACCTCCTTGGGCTTCAAAATCTATTGTATGGGACAAAGGGAAAGACAGACAGAAAGAGAGGGGGAGGAACTGGGATTAAAGAGAAGCCCAGATGAAGGAGGAATCAAGGACCTGGGAAGTTACCCCAAAGCTGGGTGTTTGTGCTCCTTTGGATTTTCCCACAATGGCGTTGAACAGTCCTGGTTAGGAAAGAACAGAAGCCTGAGTGAAGGCAGCCCCAGACACGGTCAGGCACGTGGGGCAGTGTGCAGGGGATGTCTGGTGCTGAAAGGGGATCAAACCCCACCGCCTTTCACTTTAGCCTCTTAGGTGATGTTTTACCCCATCATTTCCTCACCTGCTCCACTGCTGTGGGAACACACGCCTGCCAAACCTGTTCTTACAGTGATGTCTGAAGGCTCTGGCATTTAAGGTGGCCTCCAAAGACTGTTCAGGTCCCTTCGATGAGAGTCTAGTTAAAAATATTCATGCCAAGGGCTTCCCTGGTGGCGCAGTGGTTGAGAGTCCGCCTGCCGATGCAGGGGACGCAGGTTCGTGCCGCGGTCCGGGAGGATCCCACATGCCGCGGAGCAGCTGGGGCCGTGAGCCATGGCTGCTGAGCCTGCGCGTCCGGAGCCTGTGCTCCGCAACGGGAGAGGCCACAGCAGTGAGAGGCCCACGTACAGCAAAA